>NC_133896.1:34415705-34478360 GCF_964199755.1 Larus michahellis | reverse complement strand
GCAGAGCTCTCTCAAACTTAATTTATTTAATAGATACATAAAAGCCACCTCTCTCCCTTCAACCACCCTTTTTCTTTAGGCTCACGAAACCTTGAAACAACAGCACGGCTTGTCACAAGCAGCCATCCCCAGCTGAGGTTTTATTTGCCATCAGAGGGATGGGCTGTCCCCACGTCCCCCACAGGCACCAATCTCGCCGCAGCACAGCAGATCTGCTGCTGGCAAGCCCATGGGGGGACCACGATGGCTCTGGTCCCTCCGGCTAAATCCTGTGGGGACCACAATCCAGATTCCCATGGCCTCATCGGGATCTCATGCCAGCACAGCATTTGCAGAAAAAGTCCAGAGAAGTAAAAAGTAAACTTGCTCGATGAATGTGTTTATCATGTTATTGATTCTCTTTTTAATTCCTGTAACAAAGCAGCAGCCAACTCTCTGTTGTGGGTGGAAGCAGGGGATTTGGACACCTTTTTTCCGGCTGCACAGCAAAGCACTCTGCATCATGAAGAAGAAGCAGGCCCCATAAAGAGAAAAAAAAAATTAACTAATTCCCTCTCTGGTGGGAAAGCCATCATTCATCAGGAATACTAATTTTAGCTGGTTCCCAAACATTAGAGTTTGTTTCAGTTCTGTTTTCCCCGAACACCAGTGGGGCGGGGGGGGAGGGGGCGGAAGTTGGAAGCTGCTCTCAGTTTCCCCTGTGGGGACTAAAATCAAAAAACTACAAAAAAATAGTACCAGAGCCCTGAGGAGAGGCGAAGGGCAGGGTGATGTGCTCAGTAGCTCCCTGCGTGGGGGGCCGTGCCCCCACAGCGTACCCCACGTGCTGGCAGCCCCCGCGACGCCGGGGCTGCCATGGCCAGCACGGGGAGGCAGCTTGCAGGAACATGGCATCTGTTTTCAGTTAGGTCCCTGAAATGCATAAACTGCGATCTGGCATCTCACCGCAGGCTTTAAAAGTATCCTGGGGTAGCAGGGGGAGAGGAGGGGGTTGTGATGAAAAAGCAGCGTCGTGTTTGTTAAAATATATCGCCAACACTCAGATGTACTTTCAGTCACTTGTTTGTTGTTGCTTTCCCTCATCTCCGTGTTGCGTTTTCATGTCAATGCACAACCCAAAGGCACAGGCTGGGTCCCGGGAAGCGAGGGCCTCCCTCCCAGAAACCACGCCAGGCTCCTCGCTGCCCAGCCCTGACACTGGGATGAAGATGACCCGCAGCCAGCCCCCTCCCTGGCTCCAGCACAGCACGCCTCACACGCGAGGCAAAGGCCGTTGTCTGCAGCCTACTAAGGAAAAGCATGATAAGGAAAAGCATGATAAGGAAAAGTTAAGGCTGAATATTACTCTCACAGTAAAATATGGCTCTATATATAACACTGCAAGTTACCACTCTGCCAGCGTGCTTGAATGTGCCAGGGAAGGCTGGTCCCTGGGGTCAAGTGGGTAAGCAGCGCGCTGCCTCGGTGCATCACCTGCAGCCCTGGGCAGCCCCTCCAGCAGTGCAGCTGGGTGCCAATGGCCATGGGCATTTCACTTGGAGGCAAGAAACTGGGGAAATTCAGCTGCTGCCGATCAGCCAAAGCAATGTCTTTGGAGGAGCGAGTGGCTCACAAGGTGGTGCCCACATGTGGCTCTAGGCAGCATCTCAGGGAGATCCCATACGGGGCTGGGCACTGCCTCATACCTCGTGGGGGTCCATTGCATGGCAGGGTGCCCAGCCCCACCACCCCACGGAGAGGTGCCCCCTGTGCACAGCACAGGCATTCAGGGTACGGGAGTCACAGAAACACTGGTCTGGGGAAAACGCTAAACCATGAGCCTTTTAAAAAAGCCTATAATCATTGCAAGACAAGAAGGCGTTGCTGTGAAATCCCTCCTGCAGCCAAACTTCCCTCCTACAAAAGGAAGGGGAGCAGGGCCCCACGCCTATCAGTCCTTCACAGATTAAAGGATTCACTTGGGCCAGGGCAGATCGCTCCTCCTGTTGCAAAGGAGGCAGCATCATGCCCTGGCCCCTGTGGCAGTCCCTCGTGCTGTGATGCCAAAAGCTCCCCTGGCCCCACAGGTGCTGCCAGCACCTCTGGGGCACATTCAGCCGCCCATCATGAGCTGCCAGCCAAAGCGCTGCCTTTGTGGCCAGATGTGCTAACCGCTCCCTGTGCCTGCATCCAAAATTTAGTGTTGCACATTCCTCCCAGCCTGCCCTGGCCCCGGGATGCTCAGCTGTGCCATGCCTTGCCATGCCATGCTGTGCCTGACATGGTTTGTCTCTTCCAGGTGCCTCTCCTAGCACACAACTGCGTCAAGCAGCTCAGGTTTGACTCAGTTAATCAGGCACTTGCCTCTCAGTTGAAACGCAGGTGGAGGACAGAGCCGCGCTCCAACCTTTCACATAATAGCCCAGCAGCTAGAGCACCGCTCTACTCAGATGGTGGGAAACTTCTGCCTGAGGCCACGTCTTGCAGCTATAACCATTTTTCTTCAGAGATAAGTGCTGGCTGAGGAGAGGCAAGCCACTCCTCCCATTGCTGCTCTTCAGTTTTGCACGAGGTTTTTAAAGGCAGCAGTCTTCTTGTCCACCCAGTCTCTCGGGTTTAGTGAAGGATGATGCTTTCCCTCCTCAATCCTGCCCTCCCAGGGTGGTTTATAGCCCAGTAATTTGGGGCTCACAGGAAGGAGTTGGCTTTAGGATCCTCTCAGGCAGAGAGGAGATCCAAATCCCTGCCATGCTCCCCCCAAGCAAGCCTCCAGGCAAGGAGCTACTGGATAAGAACGATGGCAACCAGCCATTTTAATATAAGATAAACCTCTTTCCACAAACATTCAATTCCCTTCCTGGCCCAGGAAGTGAGCCCAGGATAAGTAGCTGAGATGTTGGCCCCTGCAGCTGGGGAGATAAGTCTCAGCATTTGACGCTGAACCATGCATGGTCTTGGTTGGGAGAAGCACCTTGCAGTGAGCTGCTCAGCCAGCACAGCATCCCTGGCATGTCCTGCGCGGCCACCAAACTTAAAGCATCTCTAGGAAATTGCTAGTAAAGACTGGAGCGCCTCTAAAACCACAGGTATGGTGGCAGTTTTCAATGAAAACACACTCTTCAGATAGGATTTATGTATTTTTGTGGCTCTGGTGTCATTATCTAGAAGTTATAGACTCAAATCCAGAAAGGGGAGAGCTGCATTAGCACAATGGTGCGTTAGCATGATGAGAAAGGCTCATAAACCTTTCTGAGTAGTGATGCCTGCCCTGGCACAGTACCACACTAAGGCAGCCCCAGCATGAAGCTGGCTCGCAGCCATCCATCCTGGGGAGCAGCATCTCTACCAGCTCCCTGGCTGCTCGTCCTTCCCTGGTGGCACAGCAGCCACCCTTCATGTTCTCTCCTGTGGCTTTGCAGCTCTATGCAATGCTCTGGAGCTCTCCCTGTCCTCCAGTCCTCTTCACACCCCGCAGAAATGTGATTCACAGGCTGCTGCAGGGGAACAGACCAGACCACATGGGCGGATGCACTAATCGGTGTTTTCTCCTTTTTGTTTCAGATCATTCACCACGATGTGGCTAAATCCAGTGTTTGTAACACGGCAATGCCATGATCAACATGGGCCAGGCACAGGCTGAGGTGAAACGGTGCTTCCATGTGGGGAAGCAGGGCCTCGCTGCAACCCCAGCTACTCCAGGCAGCTACCAGCTCACAGCAGAGTCGCTCCCTTCCCTGCCCAAACAGGGACAATTTCATTGCATGACAGCACAAGCCACAAACACAAAACTCTCGCTACAATAGGTCGCTCTTTCTCACGTACTGTGTCCGCACGGCCCTATGTACCCTGCCATTGCCAGAGGCAACCAGACTAGGACAGGGGGCTCTACAGCAGTGAAAACAGGCCAAAACATCAAGGAGCAGATGAATGGCTACCGCCTACCACTGCTCAGGTTCCCATTTTCATTGGTTTGGCATGCTTTTTAATGTCATGTAAAGCTGAGTTAACTGAGGCATGAGGCTGCTGATATTATTCTGGCTGCTGCTGGAAGGATAAGAGCCAAGAAAGCAACCTTCCTGGGGAAGAGCAGCAGGATTGTCATGCTAGGAAACAAACCGATGCTTCTGAACCACAAAACCACTTAGTTCCTATTTCATTTCTCCAGAAGGTCAATGAGCTAAAATAGTTGGCAGTGAATTTAACCGCTTGACTGATGAAACCAGTGTGACCCGGCCACTGGGCAGCAGCGCTTAAGCCTGCCGTATTAGATACCCTAGGTATCTGTGGTTTGTAAGCATCAAGCATTTTTGCTTTAGCCATGAGTGTTTGCTGAACAGCACACCCAGCTGATGCACAGCTGGAGCACCCTTCCCACTGCCAGTTCAAATGGCATGTCTCGTCCTCAGCCTCGGTCACTCTGCACTGCTCACCCTCATCACCCTGCATCTGACAGACCCAAATAGGGTTAGCTGCACCTGGGACATGCTCCCAGTCTGCTACAGCCAAGGGTGAGGGCAGCAAAGCTTTGCCAGGTGGCTACTTAAAAAAAACCAAAGTGCTGCACCCACCTGTGTGAAAGCTCCAGCATAAATGGAGCCGTACCGATACAAGCAAGCCAGAGCAGCTGCTGCAGCATCTGGCTACACTGGGAGAGTTACACTGCTCTGATTATGCTGACCCAGAGCAACAAACTCGTTCATGCACCAAGGGCTTATCTAGAAAAGGTGCTTACGGGGATTAGGAGTTCATTCCTGCTGTTAAAGTCAGGCAAGCTCTGCCCTTGACTTCAGGGGCTTGGGAGGTCATGCCAGGCCAAGGACAGGCTGGGAGGGTTTGGACTGTGACCCTCAACATAAAATCAATGGTGCTCACGTGGTTAGCGCCGCTGTGTAGATCGGTGGCTTGTGAAACATAGGGACAGGTTTTCTAAAATTAAAAGACATCATAACAAGAGATATAGACTCCGTCTTCCAGCATGCCTTAAATAATTCTGAAAAGTTAATATGTGTTTTAAAAGATGCACAGAATCTGTAGATTTGTTACCTGTTAGAAGTGCACTAAGAATTGTATACAAATACATCAAACACATTGACAGAAATATGATTGAGTCAAACATATCAAGGGAATGCAAAGATTTCCACCCCTGCTGCTGCTGCTGTTACATTTGTAGTTGGGGACTGTTTTGGGGGCTGATTCAGGAAGGGAGCATCACTACCCACTTTTTGGGCAAAACTTGTGCAAGGAGCTCACTAAAAGGGCAACCAGAAAATATAGTCAGTGACAGACACAGCAGAATCACCTGGCAGTCTTCTTTACTTCGATGAGTGGAAATCAGATCTGTCAGCAGCTATTTTTAATAGGTACAGGGCCATGAGGGACTCACTACAAAGTTTTTATATGCTTTCGCTAAACAATGCTTGATATTCCCTGTATCAAATTCTGGGGCGAGGTAAAGTTCTGCAATTTGTGGAGACAAGCATCATATGTAGACAACTCCTACAAGTAGGAGTTGGCTGTTTCACCAAAGCCAGAGGTCCCAATTAACGTGTTTTATGTAAAACTAGGAAGCAGCTGGTTTGGGTTTCATAAAGGTTACCACAACAAAGTTGCAATGGAAGGGGCAAGCAGAGACACACATCCAATCTGAGCACCCTTTATCCAGATCACAGCACACGCTGTTCCCAAGACAGGCCTGTCCAGAAACCAACCTTGGCAGCTGCTGTGTCAAGTGTCATGGAAGGAATTGTGCAGACGATGTAACCTAATCGGAGGCTGAAATAAGCTACATAATGTAGAACTCGCATATGTTGCTTTTAATCTACCTGAAGTACAAAAATCAACTCGGAAAATTGCCAACTAGACTTAGATTAGCCTTTCCTGCCTCTTCTCTCCAATAAGGGGTTTGCACGCCTGGACTCATGCAGCTGTGACTGCAATGAGATGGCACTCAGCTGGGTGGATGCACCGTCCAACAGCCTTCAGCGGTCTTCCTCAGCATGATGGCCAAGAAATCATGCAGAATCGAGATGCCTGGGCCAAATTCTCCCTTTCTTCCTTTTCAGCTAACCAGCAGTGCCAATGGAGTGAAATTCCCTTTCCACACCAACTGGGAATTTCATTGTTGCAGCACAAGTGACCAGTCTGCAGAGATGTGCATCAGTGCCAGGCAGAAGCCAAAGGGATGGAAGAAGATCTGGCCATGCCACAGCAGTTTTTAATTACTGTCTGCATTGTCCAGTCAGTAAGGACAGCATGCAGGATGCTGCGTAGATAGCTGTTGAGTTATAACCAGTTCTCCAAATATCTGTCACCAAACAGACCCCGCCTATGGCAAAGAACTTGACCCACTGTGTGCATAAAAATGTGCATGGACTTGCAAAAGATGTGATTAGATTACAACTTTAACACACACAAATATTAGTCAAGGAGTTTTTCAAGAGATAAAAAAGCCCATGAAGTTGCTACATCTAATTATTCATGTTGTCAGAAGTGGGGTACATGCAGAACAGATTTGGGTACAAGCGCTACTAAAGAACCAGTACTGCAAACTGGTCGATCATCTCTGCAACTTGAGCAACTGCTATTTTTTTCTGCTTAACTTTAAATAATCTCGCTCTTATTGCCTAGAATTTCGAGTGGTTTTCTTGCATTACAGATGGAGGAATTGCCCTCATGGTATTAGTTTATAGGCAATCTTTTGTCTAGAGAGCTCACCGGAAGGGATTATTTACAGTAATCCTGCAGTGGAACCTTTGAATTTTTCTGTGTGGAAAAGAAAATGAGTATCTGTACTCTGTGGAGTGGAGAACAGATATGCAACCTTAAACAGTAGCAGTCTTGATAACTTAGCAAATTGTAAAGTAAGATTGAACCCCCAGTTGTCTGGAGAGGTGCCTAGGCCTCCCCGGTCTGTTTTAGGGGAGAGCCAAGGAGCGCACCGCTGGCTCTCCCACCCATTCAGCTTACGATAGATAAAAAAGCTTTTCATCTGGCAGGGCATGGCTCTCTGTCCTCAGGAGGGCTCCATGCTCATTCCCAGCCATGTGCAGGGGCACTGCTGCAGCAGGGTCCTTCCTGGAAGAGCACAGCTGAAGTTCCAAGTGTCACCAAAAAAAATCCTGAAAGCACTGATTGTTAGTACTCAGGACCTGATTCAAATCAGCCCAGAAAAAAAAAAAAAAAAAAAAAAGACGTAATTCTGTCTAAACAGAAGAGGCAGTGTCTGAGGAGCTGGCCAGGTAGACATCTATGAGTGGCGGCAGGGAATGGTGCCCTGGAGAGGGCTGTGAGGAAAATCCAAGTTTTGGAGATCCTTGGGCCCGTGCTTCCCTGGGCTGCCAGCAGGCAGACTCACTCCCTGGGGTGACAGTATCAAGGATACAGACAGCCCATACTAAAGTGTTAGTGTGGTAACCACTTTTGAAAACAGTGATTAGGCAAAATTACTTTTTTCTCTGCCTTTTTGACAGAAAATAGGATAGTGGTGTTACAGCTTTCATAGCTGCTTTGCTTCCCCACAGCAACAGTTCATCCTTAGAAAAATCCTCAAAATAAACATTCAGTACTTTTGACCACAGAAAAAATGTCAGTTGACAGAAAAAGGCCAAAAATTTCCAAGTTTTTCCTTAACACTGCCTTCCTCTCTCTCTTCCCCACCACCTCTCCCACCAACAATGGAAATCACTGGCTACAATTTGAGCAGCTTATGAAAATCACACAGGCTGTGGCAACAAACACATCCTGAGGTTTGTATCGCTGCCTGCTCGAGGCCAGTGTGGCTGAATGAGCTTGCCAGGGGACAGGGCCACAGCCAGCCCCTGCACGCACCCTTGGAGGAAGCGCAGCCCCAGCCTGGCTCCCTTTGCCGCTTCCCCAGTGCAGGTTGGTGGCAGCCTGCATGATGAGCTCCCAACCTCCTCCAGCATATCCAGGAGTTCCCCGAAGGATCCTGTCAGGCACAGGAGTCAGATCGTGATTTAATTCAGTTATATGTTGGGAAAGTTAATTCCAAAACTGGTGCTGCAGTGGTGCTACAGATTGTCCATTCAGCTCCACCTTGGTCCTCTCTTCTCACCTGCAGAGTAAGGGGAAAACAGTTTTTCAGAACAGAGGAACAGGTAAGGGGAAAACAGTTTTTCAGAACAGAGGAACAGGACTTGACCAAAAAAAAAAAAAAACAAAACAACCCAAAACCAAGAAAATGCAGGCCTACCAGCCACCAGAGTAAAATAATATTGACTTGCTTAAATATTCTTCATGTCACAGTTTTATTCCTCTAACTTAGCACTAGCAAAATGAGATGGATAATGATTAATTTAATAAGGTTTTGGCTTGCAAATCTATCATTTACCCATGCAATGGCTCTCTCCAAACTTCAGGATATAAGAAAGCAGTCAGCTTTTAAAGACATACTGATATTACACTGCAATGACACACATTAATTAAGGTGTCTTCCCCTCACTCAACACAAATCAGTCAGTGAAATAATATCTGAGGCATTGGTCTCACATGAAAAATGTAATTATGTGCATCTATTTTTATCCTCTTGTGGGAAGCCCCTGTGCCCGCTCCACCAGCGCTGGTTCTTACCCCGGCATCTCCAAAGGCCTCTCAAAGGGCACGTGGCCAGCAGGGCACCCAAGTGCTGACAGTGCCGAGGAAGAGCAAAGGACAAGGTGAAAGGACAAGGCAGGCACTACCTGTTCCTGCTGCAGAGGGCCTTTCACTCCAGCCACTTCACAGCTGGGCTTTTTAATCTGTGTTTTCAACAAAGTCTGAGCAAAGGATCTTTTGCTCTCGGAGCAAGTCACTAAGCTTTGTATCAGCTGTTGAGGGAGGACTTGGAGCGGGAAGACCCAGCCTTGTCTAAGCTGGAGAAGAGGGAGGGCTATGACGGACCGCAACCGCATCGCCTGGCACAGCAGGATATATTGCACCAGTCGGCCCTTGTGGGAGAGCAAATTCCCCACTAAATCTGCACCTGTTCATAATATCCTTCCACATCATGGCAGGAGACCCAGGCTCCAAAAGCCCCAACCCAGGCTGGGACACAAACTGTGAGCGGCGAGAGGCAATGCAGCTCATGGTTTCTTGTAGATGCTCCCTGCAAAGCATTTTCTCGGGGTCTCTCGTTACGAAATAAGTTGGCAGTAACTGTGTCTGACTTCCCTGAATCCGCCCCGTCAGCTGGCCCTGCTCCTCCTTGCGCAAGACTCTGGATGTCAGAGGCAGCCATGGCCTCACGGACTGGTTGGGAGCATGAATTACATTTGCAGGGCGATGGCAAAAGGGGAGTTATGGGAAAAGCAAATTGGCATAAGTATAAACACACCGCTGAGAGAAAGAGTTTCCCCAGGGTCATAGATACATATTGCAATGGTTTGGGACATGTAATTTCCTTGCAACATAATATTTAATTGTATCACATTAACATTCCTGTGCTGTAGTAAAATGTGCTATTGTAGCATGTTTTGACATGAGCTCTAGGTTTTGGCCAAGAGCCGGTTTTCACTGTTAGTGCCATGGTGTGGCTGCTTGCAGTAATTACATTTCATATATTCCTCGCTTAAAAAGAGGAATTCAAACCCTTTTGTTCCGAAACAAAAAGCTTCTGAAACTCAGGCTGCAGCCTGGGACCCAGGAAATCCACCTTCCCAATGGTATGAGGGAGCTGAACCTCTTCCCTCCCTACCCCTACTGTGTATGAGGTTAAAGTGTTAACATCTGAGCTAGCAGAGATGGCAGTGGCAGGAGGAAGGAGGGGGCCCAGGGCGGTGCCAGACCTGGGAAATCTTTCTGATGAGCTACGCAGCTGTTGCGTTGATGACGATTTTTTCTTTTGTTGTTTTTCCTGCTAGTTAGACTGTTTCTTAAGTCATTCACATAAAAACAAAAGAAATGAGAGTGCTAAGCGAAATCACCAAGGCAGTGCTCTGCTCATACAGTCACCCAGCTTCACAGGGCAGACTCAAGAGTCTTGGGTCAGTTCTGGATGCTCCTGTAGAAAAGCAGCAGCAGCAGCAGCAAGAGTTCCTCACCTCTTCAGCACATGGTGGAAGAGGAATCAACTGGGGCAGGGAGTCCAGGCACATGCTCCCCTTCGCTCTCCTTGACTTTAGGGCCATCTCTCTGTTCCTTGTTGGCCATCGTTACAATCTCATTTCTTTAGCTCAAACTGTACAATGAAGAAAGCTACCAGCCCCCACCTGGCCAACTGTCCTAAAAAAGGCCACATCTGGAAGTGCTTTCCTTCAGCTTTACAAGGCTTTTCTTTCCTTTAGGTATTCCTTGGAAGTCACCACTCTGAAATGCAGTAAGAATGGTGAAAGCACGACCAGGCTCTGCTTTACCAGCACATTCCTGCTACACTGCCCCTTGCACCCAGCCCTCAAAGCCTGGCAAACCCTGGGGAGCTCATCCCGCAGCAGATGCTGGAGGAAGGAAGGAAGTCCTGGCCCACCACAAGGAAGGGGAGATTGAGATACTGGAGTGAGCTCCCCTCTGCCCGCCCATGGCTCGTCTACAATCGGAAATTTGCTGATACGCTGTCCACACAGAACATGCAGTGGAAGTAGAAAAGCTCACTCCCAAAATCTGGGCAGTGTCCAAGTTGAGGCAAGGACAAATGTCACTGACCTTTACAGTATTCCAAGAACTAAAATCCCTCGGCTCCCTTCCGCTCACTGGAGAAATAGCTCAAAACCTGTTCTCTTTCCAGCCTCCCCCCAGGGGAAAAAAGCATTAATCTCTATGGAAGTGTATTTATTCTGCGTGTTCCTTATTTTATATTTTACAAACGGATGCCAACTTTCAGTCATTGAATCCAGACACTCGTGTTAACAATGGATGATTACATTTTCCATCCAAATGTTTTCCCACAACCATAAGCGTTAACTCAAAGTACTCCTTTTACAAGTACTAGCACTGTAACATACAGTAAGATGAAATATTTAACTGGTGCATATGAAACTGGTTTGCTGGAACCAACAGAGCCACACCAGTTTACACCACCAGAGGCCTTGGTCCACATCTGTTTCCCCACTCCTGAGCAGCCAGGATGCTGTGTTTGAGCCAATAGGATTTATGACCATTTTAAATAGAAGCAACTTTATCATGCGCGTCGGTAAACTGCTGTGCTATTGGACTGCAGGCAGCTGAGTACTTTTCCACTCTTTTTAGCTATTGCTATCAGAAATCATGGGTTAGTCGATAACCGCATTCCTCCGAGATGAGTTTGCCAGCGCACTGAAGGAGATCTGTTCACACAGGGAGGCATTGTTTCCCAGGCTATTCCAAACAATACAGAAAACACTGTGTTCTCATTTGAGTACTATGAAGAGCGAGCTCAGTGGATGGGCTTTTAAAGAACTAGCATATGCAATTCTATAAACTATATTCTTTAAATAAAGAGAAACCCTCTATGTCACGCAGAACTAAATCACAATTTGCTCATGGACTGCATCCAGCTTCAGAAATATGGATGAGCTTTGGCTGGTCTTTCTAAGCAACAAAAAGAAATATTTCATTCCCAGCAGAAGAGGGAAAAGAAAAAAAAAAAAAAAGCATTTGAGGCCACTTCATTCTTGTTAGCAAAACGTAATGACAAATTCAGTAAAACTGAGCAGGATCAAGATATTTGCGATAAGACCTTGTCCAGAGTTAACTCTTGCCCCTGAGTCGACATAGAGCAAGGATATGTTGTTTCATCCATACTGCACTGGATCAGTTTGCCAACGAGGTCAGAGGTAGTATTTCAGACACTAACTTGGTATTGATGCTTTAAATAGCAGCAGAGTGTATATGCCCCTGCATAGCACTTGCTGTGAGAATACACAAAGACACATTGGTTCTGAGGTGGCCCTGCAAACCAGCAATGTCCTGGTGGGAAGTGAAGCAGGCAGGCTCGCCTGTTTGTCATTCCAAGCCAGACAGTAAGAAGTTGGTACACTCCTCATGGCCCAAATTAGAAATGAATGGGCTACGTTTACACGCTTTTTGCCATCAATTATACCATTGCTCCGACAAGGGACTTCAGTCTTCGGATCTCTTTCCTATCATTCGGGGTCACTCAGAGCACGTACTTGGATTTTCGCTTGTTCTCACCTCCCCACTCACCTACTGAATCTAACAGATATCTTTTAGCTTTAAAGACAGCTGGATCAGGCTAGAAAATAAAAAGCAGTAATTTTCCCAGTAAGAGTTCAGCATGGTCCAACAATGAAACAAGCTTTTAATGAGGTACAGCAGAAAGAACATGTGAAACAAAGAGAATAATTTTCCGTAGTGGAAGCTTGAATTGTTGCACCTACATGACTTAAATCCTTCAGAAACAGGAGCATTTAAAACCACAGCTACATTTCTGTCCTCTCATCCCCTTCCCTTCTTCCCCCCTTACATGCAAGCAGCCCCAGAGAAGTCCATACGAGGTAAATGAACAGATTGTCTTCACTGGACTGCAGTGGCCTTCGCTGCCTGGCATAACTTGGCTTATCATGTTCTTGTTATTCTTGCGGGAATCTGTGTCCGAAAGAGCAATTCCAAACTGAGATTTCTGCGTCATAGTCGCTGCCAAGGAAAGTCTCCAGGCTGGGTCACAGCCAAACTTAATGCTGCAGCTTTAAAGGGGCAATTTCAGTTCAGGGTTTTTTTTGTTTTGTTTTCTTTTTAAATCTAGTATATTTTGTATTTCACAACTATATGAACACATATTCACGTCACACTAAGAGGATGAAGGAGATGAAAGCAACGGAGAAAAAAAAGAATTCTAGCAGTAAAATAGCAGGTCTGTTTTAACAGAGTTAAAAGTCCCTTGAACATTCCTCCTTATGTGTTTTTTTGCAACAGAACCAGGTCTGAGAACAGACTGTAGCATTAATATCAACCAGCATGATAGCTGCCAGAGCTCAAATCACAAGTGGACACAGGCAGGAGCAAATACTGACCAGCAATTACAGCACCGGTGCTTTTCTTTCTCAACTCACAGTGCTGCTCCAGAGCTCAGGTAGGCAAAATGGCTCCACACGGTGTCATTCACGAGTGACAAGAGCAGCAGTGAGGAAGAACATATGTCTTAAGAGAAGAAAAATTGAGATACAGCAGTTATCCAGAGTAAGGAGCATCATAAGTTTTCAAACAAAGGTTATTGCTCTAAACCCACCAAAGACTTCAGTGGGCCTTTGGTTGGGTCCTACGCCAGGAATAAGCAGAAATACTCAATAAATTCCGACAACACATTAGTCTAGGTTTTATGTAAAGTGTTGTGAGTATTCTTAAAAAAAAAAAAAAAAAAAACACAGAAGAGCTGAAGAATGAGAAATATTTTACCTAAAAAAAAAGGATCTGCATTTTTCTGTGAGTCTCATTCAAGGTGGAAAGACTAGAAACATGTTGGAAAAGGTTCAGAAAGATGCTAGATTGATCAAAGCACTCATCTAGGATAAGAAACTATAGGATCTGAGTTATTACTGCTTGGAGAAGAAATGGCTGCTGGGGAGGAGATAGAAGAGGCAAAAAAAAAAAAAAAAGAAAGACCATTCTTGCATTGTGAGCTTGAAAGGGACCCGGTGCATCACTTACAATCCATTCTCATTACACTGCTGGGCAAAAATGTTATTCCTGATGAAATACAGCAGTTAACCACCTCTCCTCAAAGCCAGTGCGGGGTCCTTCCAGCGCCGTTGCAGCTGCCATCAGGAAGCTGCCAGCAGCAAGGTTGATCTTTACAGCCTGGGCCCCTCACCCCAGTGTGTCACGCAGAGTCTCTGACCCCCATTACGCAGGATGGGTTTTGGGAGATGAGCGCTTAAGAATCCAGCCACAATACCAGGAGGCGTTTCCCTCCAGGCCTCTGCTCCACCCTGCTGCTGCAGGCTGTTGCCCAGAAGCAGAGTAGATTATGCACTGCAGCTGTGCCAGTCCAAAACATGGCATCCTGACCCCAGCTGCAAAGGAGCTGACGTGTGCCTGAGGGAGAAGCATATTTTATCCCATTTTAGCTGCTTGTCAAGCAAACATGAGTCAGATCCGTAACATACCAACAGATATTAAATGGTGGCCAGAGCCTGATAGAGGCTGTGACTTCTGCTTCTCATCAGAGTTGAGCCAACTAGAGCTGAGCGGTTGCCAAAAGTGAAAGTCCCTGTCCTACCTCTTATACTGGCTCAGTTACTCACATAGCTTGCAAATGTGGGAGAGCTAAACCCTAAGAAAACTGAAATCGCTTAGGTTTTGTGCTTGTTGTTCTGCTAGTTTTCTGAGCATTCAGTTCCCTGAAGATGTCCAAATGAGCAAGAGAAGCAGTAGGAGCATGCAGCCAGGAGAAAAGCCACTTTCTCAATGCAGTCTCATGATGAGTTTTCTGTTGGTTCGTTACCTAACCCAGCAAAAAGAAGGGTTACCAATATAGCTGGCCACATAAGCTCTAATGCCAGTACAGGGAAGACTGGGAAAATTGCAGGTGGGAGCTGGGAACAGAATCACAGCCTTTGGGGAAAAATAGCACTTGCACCAGACCATGAGGCTGTGGCCACATAGAGATCCCTAAGGTGACCTCGGTCAGTAGCTTAGGAGGTGAGGAAATCCAGGCATCTCCAGAAAGGGAGAAAACAAAACAAAAAACATGTTTACTCCTGCTTACAATGGGGAATTATTCCTTATAATACTTCCCTCAGGAACCCAGGAGTGGCCAGCTCTGCCAACAGTGCAGCTCTTCATGTGTCAGTGGCCACTGAAATGGCAGGGTGAACTAAGGCGAGGAAGCCCAGGCTAAGCTGGGAGACCTGCAGCCAAGCTTAAGGCAACAGCCATGCACTTAGTCCCCACAGGGGCCAGGGGAGCACAAACCTGCCAGTCACTCACACGGTGGTGTGGGGGGCACACAAGCTTTCATAGAATCATAGAATCACAGAATGGTTTGGGTTGGAAGGGACCCCAAAGATCATCTAGTTCCAAGCCCCCTGCCATGGGCAGGGACACCTCCCACTAGACCAGGCTGCTCAAAGCCCCGTCCAGCCTGGTCTTGAACACTTCCAGGGATGGGGAATCCACAACTTCTCTGGGCAACCTGTTCCAGTGCCTCACCAACCTCACATTCAAGAATTTTTTCCTAATATCTAATCCAAATCTACCCCCTTTCAGTTTAAAGCCGTTACCCCTCATCTTATCACTATACTCCCTGATAGAGTCCTTCCTCATCTTTCCTATAGGCCCCCTTTAAGTACTGAAAGGCCGCAATAAGGTCTCCCTGGAGGGAGACCTCCCTTCTCCGGGCTGAACAGCCCAAACTCTCTCAGCCTGTCCTCATAGAAGAGGTGTTCCAGCCCTCTGACCATCTTCTTAGCCCTCCTCTGGGCTTGCTCCAACAGGTCCATATCCTTCTTATGCTGGGGGCCCCAGAGCTGGACACAGTACTCCAGGTGGGGTCTCACAAGAGCAGAGTAGAGAGGCAGGATCACCTCCCTTGACCTGCTGGAAACACTTCTTTTGATGCAGCCCAGGATATGGTTGGCTTTCTAGGCTGCAAGTGCACATTGCCAGCTCATGTCGAGCTTCTCATCAACCAAGTCCTTCTCCTCAAGACTGCTCTCAATCCATTCTCCACCCAGTCTGTAAGTTTGCTTGGGGTTTCCCCAACCCACGTGCAGGACCTTGCACATGGCCTTATTGAACTTCATGAGGTTTGCACGGCTCCCCCTCTCAAGCCTGTCAAGGTCCCTCTGGACGGCATCCCTTCCCTCCAGCGTGTTGACCTCATGACACAGCTTGGTGTCATCAGCAAACTTGCTGAGGGTGCACTCAATCCCACTGTCCATGTCACCAACAAAGATGTTGAACAGCGCTGGTCCCAGCACCAACCCCTGAGGAACACCCCTCGTCACTGGTCTCCACTCTGCAACACGCAAGAGCAGGGTAAAACTGCAGCTCATTTTCCCACAATCTCACAATAGCCTTGGTAGAGCAATACTGCAGTAGATAAAAAGCTTAGAAATTTTTCATATTGAAGGCCATAGTAAAAGCTAATCTGAACCAACATCTTTAGGTGATAAGCGACTCTGTTCAGAGGATCGAAGTCTTTTCATTTCCTCTTTGCACGACTGACATTCATCTGGTACTTTGCAGTCATACAGGTGGCTTGACAACAATGAAGTGTTCATCCCAAGCTGACATACAGTTGGAATAAGAAAAATATACTGGCAATCACTGCACAATCTAGATTTATTTATAATGCAAACAAAGATCCTGTTTTCCTTCTTAATCTATACTAAAACTGTAGCTGAGACTAAGGAAGTCTAGCGACTAATGAATCTAAACCACAGGGGAGGGAAAAAGACTTTAAACAATATTCGTATTTTGAAGTCCAAATGATATGATATCTCTCAAACACAAACGACTTAAAAAAAAAGATTTGCTTTGATTTATGTCCAGCCAAATTAATTAGGCCCAAGTTTTGAGCCTGGAGAGCTTACAGGAGTCTGAACCAAGAAGCTGGAGCACCTCACCAATAGAGGAGCAGCTGAATTGCCCAGGCAGGTCTTGACAGCACCAGCCAAAGAGAGGGAGGGGGCAGGACATCCTTTATTAGTGACCTTGGAGGATGCTAACCTCGTTAATCGTCAGCATTGCACTGAGTGAACCGCAAATGCACATTCCCTGCACACCCACACAGGCTCTCAGAACTCGCACACAGCTGGGAGCTGCATTGCCATGAAATGCAGGCTGGCCAGGTATGGCAGTGGGAGAGAAACCTTCCACCTAAGCCCTGCCTCCCTCCAACAGACATGGCTTCTTCTCTAAAGTTAAAAAGCAGTCTTAAGTTCTCATCACTTATCAGGAAAAAGACCCCTTATGGGCAAGGTAGGTGTTAATTTTAGCTAGAAATCTTCCCCTTAATCTTGGCTGACGCACACAGGGCCACTGGCACCTGCAGGGAATTTCTGCCCAGGAAGAAGGGAAAAGGTTGTTTTCACGGAGTAAATCCCACATCCCAGACTGATCTTGTCAGTAACACCTTGAATGGCTCTAGGGTGTCAGCTAGATTTTAGAACCAATTTTTTAAAAGTGTAAATGTTTGTTATTAAAAGAGAAGAGTTAAATATTTTCAGCCACCTGTAATGATTCGTTAACTCTCCAGGAACTTGCCCCTCATTCCTAGACTGAAAATAAAAAACAGACCCAAAAAATAGCTTTTGCTGCAGTAGAGTATGTTGAGCGCCTACTTTCCTAGCCCACATTAACCCCATTTTTAATGCTCCCCTATATAAGAAGTCAAGCAAGTGCCATGCATAGAGAAAAAGAAAGCCACTCTGGGTTTACCAAATTATTGCACTATTTGCTGTTTGAATGGTAGAAAGTACCTCTAGAAAGACTGGCACAAGACAAAATTATGTTTCTTACTGAGTTGAATGCAATCTTTTTGTACTAAATTAGAGTCCTCTCACTCATCAACTTTCAACTTGACTGAAAGCACACTTTGGTTTTCAGTTTCTCCGTGCATCTTGCATCACCATACCTCTGATTACTCATACTGAATCCACTCTTGCACACTAGTAGATTTGGGGTGATCTTTTTTTTTTATATGATAGTTTGATATGCTGCAACATATGGACCTGGAACTGCTGAGACAGCCCTGCAACCTCCAAAGAAAACAGAGATGGAGAGGACTTACTAAGCCCCTGCTTTTGGTCCTTTCTGCTTTGCAACTAATCACACCACATGAATACATACTGGGCCTTGGCAACTATCCGTTCATTATTAACAAATTAACAGCTTCATAATTCCCCCTTTTCTTTTGTTCTGTGTGCACAGGCACGCATGCGCGCCTGGCGACTTGGTCTTTTTTCATCGTGACAAATCCTTCCTCCCGCTCGGCCCAGTTTTCAACAGCACAACGGGGGGTCAACCGGGAAAGCTTTGCATGGCCTATCAAACCCATTTATTTAACTTGTTTCCAGTTCCGTCCAGATCTTTGTGAGGAAATGCACAACAGCCGTGGAAAACAGCATCTTTTTTTCCACAAGACCTCCAGGCCACTATTGTCAAGCGAAACCGTGCTCAAAATGTGGGCCTTTACAAGCATGCGTGCACCAGTCTGGGCACTCCAGAGAGCATGGCTGCTGTCTGGAGAGATATCCATCTTAGGACAGGCTCGCTCCCCAACCCACCGAAGCTTCTCTCCCGGTCGCAGAAGCGGCACCAATCTCTCTGACACGGGAGTGAGACCAGGACAGGCTCAGGGATTCTGGCCCAGCTCTTCCTGCCGCGTCCCGGGCTGGCGCTGCTTCAGAGGCCGCCCCTGGCCATTGTGCGGCCCAGAGGGGGCCCCGGCAAGACTCCCCCTGCAAGGCCATCCGAGGGAAGGAATTGTTTTATTTATGAGGTGGGAGTTAAAAATAAAACTCCCGTGTTGTTTTTGACTCAGGGTGAGGAGGAGGAAGAGAGCTGTCTTATTTTCAATAGCTAAAGCATGTTCACAACGCATTGCTTTCAAAGGGAGAAAAGGAAGCATGGCGGACGGGCGACAGTGGCTCCTGAATTTCAGGCAGGGCCCTCTCCCAGAGGTGGGCGACCCTCATCCAAAACAGCCCAAAATGCAGCAGCCAGAGCAGGGGCTCCCATGTCCCACAGCATGCCGTAATCTTGGGGCTGTCAGGCGAAGGCAGGGAAGCCCCGCGTCCTCCATCTTGTGAATCTGCCCTTCCTTTCCGTGGCATCTCCTGCAAGTCAATGAGGCGCTTTGTTTCAGGGGAAAAACGAAATGTTTGCTTGACCCAAAATGAACTTCAAGGTTTTAAATTCACCAATAAGCCATGACAAAAAATGTTTTTTTGAGTTAATGCCTCCAATTTATTTTCACATTTATGTGTTGACAGCCAAACAAAAAATAAGTATTCACACAATGAAGTTCTGTCTTCCACTTGTTTTTTCACATGAATGAGATTACATATTTCTAGTTACTGGTCCCGGGAAACTTTTCCAGATTTTATTTTAAAATTAAATAGAAATGCCTGGGAGAAGAGAAGAGTTAAAATTTTACTAAGCATGGATAAGTTTTACTTAGCAACTCTGTCCCTTGGAGAAGGCTTAATACTATTTATTTTATTTATCTGCTACATTTAGCTGGACAGATTCCATATTCCATTACAGTTCAGAAGTGATATATTTCATCCTGTAATAATAGTTCCCAGTTAATTATTACAATCAAACGTGTTTCTGAAAGACAAGCATATACCAAAAATCATGATGCGGAGCCCATTTCCTCAAGAATCAATGTGTCATTTTATTCCGAATGTCCATAAAGAAAAATACCATTTTAAAATGCAAACTTGTAGATACAATGGAAAATGAATTCCATTCAGATGATGCAATTAACCCCCAGTATAAATAATCTGTGGTGTATATTGTAATATGATAATGTGAAAGTCCAAAAGAACTCATTCCCAGACCACATCAGAAAATCTACTGAGTCAACAACTGAAGCAGACAATAACAGCACGAGTTAAAGGAGCAGAGCTTTAAAGCAGGTTAGTTCAAACTGTATGGCATTTAAAATGTCACTGACAAGATTAAATATGACCATTCACACCCGGGCGCTACGTGAATTCACTCAGAAAAGATTTGATACGTAAGAACTGCGTGTGAAGCAACAACTCGTTCAACTTGCTAAGTCAAATTACCACACATGGAAGACTGTTCCTGCCTCTGTTTTGCGTTATCACCACCAGTTTTTAAATCATTTAAAAGGAAAATTATTTCCTTAATCCATTTGCTTAAAATTTGTCTAAACTACATTAAGCAAACACATCTCAAGCTCACTTTCTTGCCTGACGATTCTCTGTGCACATAGGATGTGGCTACGGAACAGATGTAAAGAACTGAAATGAAAAAAGGGCATTATTATAGCAATAAACATGTTGTTTCAACTGTTCTCTCAGATCAAAAAAATGGCATTTCAGTGGGATATAAGTGACTTAACTATGTATGTAGAAAGAGTGCAAGAACCATATGGTAATAATTACTAGAAGTGCATAGTTCACTTTTTCTTGACAAGAGCCACATGGCTTTTTTTAATCTATTGTACAACATATATGATGTAACAGTATATCAATGCAAATCAAACAAACACAAAGCAGCTTTCCAGCTGAGGCTCCAGACACACAGAAGTCGGGCAGCTCCAACTTCTGGGTCCCATTCCTCGCTCAGCCCTCAATGCTCACATTTTCTCCCTCTAGCCACAATGTTAAAAATGCATGGTTTAAATCACCACAGAAAGGAGAGAAACCGCCACCGCCTTTATGATGAATTCCAACACCACAGCAAAACTGAATACAGGAAAAAAGGATCTCCCTCAAGAAGCCGCCTGGAGTGATCACCTCCGGAAGGAGTTTCTTATCGCTCTTTAGTGAATACAGGGACTCCCCTCTTCCACAGCAACACCTTCACCATGCAGTTTGGTTTAATATCAACTGTCCACTTGGCCCACAGCTTAAGGCTACGGCAGGGAAACACGATGAAATTCAGCAGAAGCAAGAGTATATGGCACTCCATGGAAAAAGCAGCCAAGATGAAATGGCTGTAGGTCAGTCCTGCTAATAATTTCCCAGGTGCCATGCACTTAAAGTTCAGTATGGTAATGCTTTAGAAACTTTTTATTTCAACATTCTTGATTTCTTTTTGAGACATGCAATATCTAAAGGCTGTAAGAAAAGCATCACTGCCCCATGACACAACACATTCATCTGGTGTGAGTTCATGACGGTGGATCAAAACCACTCCAGAGAGGGTCCTGATGAGTTAACTCTGTGCCACAAGTCAGGCTGGACCTCTGGGAGGGGTGCTTAGGGGACAATCCAAAACTTTGTACCACAGCATCCCAATGGGGAACCTGGTGCCTGGGATTCCCTGGTGAGGATTACCCTTTGCCCAAGGCCAGTGGCGGGTACAAGGCCCTGCTCTTCTCCTACCTGCTCCCATGATGATCCCAGCACGAGGCAGTCAAATAAATATGCCTGCTTTGCAGACCATTTGCTGCTTCTGGCATACTCTGGTCTAGGTTTTCCTTTCAGGGTCTTATTTTCTGGGCACACAGCTGAACACTGGGCCCTTGGACAGACCAACCATTCCCTGATCTGCCCTCACCCTGCAACTCAGAACACCAGGTTTGTCCCACCTTGACAACTTCGACTACCAGGAGGCTTTGCACTAACCCATGCAGCACGAACCTGACGCTTCAGGCACCACCCCTGGCCCTGCCACCTCCATCTCCATCAGCTCCCACTCTTTGTCTGCCACATGCTGCTGTACATTGTCCACTGCGAAAAGCCTGCCTGCAGTGCCGAGTGCCTTGGCACAACTACCCAGCCACCGACGAGGATGTGATTTAGTGCAGACCAGTCCCTTGTTGCACTGCTCTGGATGAAAATGAAAAGGAGCTGGGTGAGATGTCTACTCTGAGACAGTTGGGAATATCTTCAAGAGGCTGTTGCGCTGGGCGACAGCTGGATCTGTGAGGAAGGGAATTACCAAAAAGCACTTCCATAGCACAGTACTGCTCATATCCCATAGTATAAAAGGCACAAAGCAGACACCTTGATGCCATGCAAGCCAGGACACTTCGTGGCTTGCACCAGCCAGCGATTGTTGTCACATTAGCTTGCTGTCTTGGTGGTGGCCATTCAAAATGCAATTGCAGACTACACCTGCCTGACTCAAGCCTGTACCACCAGTTCTGTTGCATTGCACAGAACCAATTTTAATAATCCCAATTAATCCTAATTAATAGGGGAAGCTGTGGCAGCATCATAAAAAATAAAAGGCCATCTTCACAGTTGAGGTTTGGATTTCACAGAATTCACATATCTTTATTTCATAACTATCCATTAAGGTCAAACCAGCAAAGGGATTAAGTTGATCTAGCTTCTACTTCAATGAACAGAAGAAAGGCTCCCATCATTGCCCTATCAAATCACTTGATTTTGTAAATCACATATAAAAGTAAGACGAACTTTTATAAATCCAGAAAAATTAATCAAGTCTTTCTCATTCTGTCAAGTCTACAAAGTTTAGATTTGGCAGGCAAGTGAGCTAATTTAAAATTATCGTTTGGGTCAACATATCTATTTACAGTGTTCAATTACATGATCATATCATTTTGCACAGCCTTCTTTATATTGGCAAGCTATAAAAGAGCTTCTTCGAATGGAACCATTGTTCTGCTGCACACTCTAAGAATAGCATAGACTATATATAAGGCCTCAGCTCCAGGGCTGTGCAGAGGACCTGCCTTGATAAATTCAGAAGTTTCCTATTGCATCAAAGTTCCTTCCTCCTTTCTCTTCCCAGTGTCTCCTGCCCAAATATACCAGACTGTATTTGGGCCAAGTCCCCCCGCTCCTGCATAGATTAGGTACTGATCTTCTGGGGTTTTTTTCCTAGGACAGAAAAATGCATTTTATTATTTCCATATTTGAAATGCTGCTCTTTTTTTTAAGATATTTAGCCTGGCCTGTCACACAATAACAGAACTAGGTGCTATTTGCAGGTCGGTATTTTCACTTTCTTGCTAAGAGATCCTGACAGAAAGCTTCCCAGGGCCCCTACCCAGATCTGGAGCTCCCCTCCGTTTGTAACCAGGTGATGGTTTATCCATAACAGAGCAGTGGCATGGCAGTCTCGAGTCCATCACGGTAAAAGCATCGTGAAGTCTACTAGAAAACACAATTTGGGATACTTTGTACTTTCTTACAGAAGTAAAAATATTGTGCTTGACAGTACAAAGGTCCCTAAAGCAGCTACAGAGTTTCATTTCACTTTTTGTTGGTGAGAGGAGAGAATAAAAAGAAGAACAGCTTCTTATTTTCTGGATGGTTAAAGAAACTGTAAGAACATCAGTGTCGGTGATGTTTAACAATACATTTGATAATGTGGACAGGTGGGTAACAAAAAGTAAAACATCAACTGGCAGGAAAAATAAAACCTAGGTTTAAATGTAGGATTTGGGCAATTTTAAGCAGCCGAGAAATAAAGAGTCTTTCACTAACATATTTATGATCAAACAAAAGGTGGTGGTTTGCCACCAAGTTGAACTTCTCAGAAAAATTACATAGATGCAGTGTGATGGCAGTTTATACTCCCTTTTGTCTGTTTTAACAAGATGCCAATGCCATTTTGAATATGCACATTTGTGCCTTCTCCCCACCTCCCTGTTGGGCTGCAGGGAGCAGTAGGATGGAGGTAACGTGACAGATCCTCCCAGTTCAGTACAATTCCACCAAAATGGGAAAATCCTGAAAAACAGGATGGTTTCCACTGAGGGAAAATAATTTTTTTCCAGGGGCATAGTCCCCCTGGACCAAATCATCTGTCAGGATTCCTCGAAGAAGAGGCAAGGGGGGAAGCAAGGAGATAACAGAGGAAGCAAAAAGTTATGAAAGGAACAGCAACTCCTTTTTACTCCTGTCAGAGGTTTTCTATATCCTCCCAAATCAGGGGCTCAGTAAAGGAAAAGGGAAAAGCATAACTTATCCAACTCAGACAGACTCCCAGGGAGTCCCAAGGGCACAGTGACCTCCGGAGAGGTCTTTAGCAAGTCTGTTTTGCTCTCTGCCTACAAAGGCCTGTGTTTAAACCCTGAGCAAAGCAACTGTGGGATAAAAACCCCCTGTGCAAAGCTTGTGGTATCTGTAAGGGTTTGCTAGTGCTTCTCAAAAACCTCCTAAAGAAATGAAATGTAAGAAGGAGGGCAGTCCCATTACCAAATATCACTGGAGGCAACATCAGATCAGTGCTTACCCCCAAAGTCCAGAAGTGCCTGACAGACACTTGGGAAATCAAGCCAGGGAGTCACCAAGAGGCCAGATTTCATCACAGTGAGTGATCGAAAGTTATGTGAGAGTATTTTTTCAGACTTGTAGATATTTTCAAAACTATGCGGATTGTTTCCATGCAATTTCTTCTAACCTAACTCACTCTGCATCCTAAACACGCAGACCAGGAATGCAGCAGTCTGGCACGAGCTGCTCATGAGAGGGAAGAGGACCCAGCTGCTATTTATACATTATATACTACTATCCACTCTCTTAGCAAGTGACTTCAGACTGTGGCATGGACAAATACTTGAGGGACAGACCCTGATTTTATTTCAGTTTCAGAAATCCCATCAGCACACTCACTGAAGAAACAGCTCCTAGAAAAGCTGCGTGTAAGCTTATAGAGCTAAATTCTAAAACTTTGTTAGTTTTGGCCTGCCTCTGTCCCTCTGGAGTTATTTTGGCCAGCACTCTCAGTTTCTGAGAATCTCACAGATAGTGTTACAACAGGGACTTTTCTTCAAGCACACTCTGATGCACTGCGGGGATATTTCTAGCATCTTTAAAGGACCTGACTTCTCTGGAACTGGAGGGACAATGAAAGATAAAGAAAAATACAGGCAGTGTAGCCATATTTCAATAGATCCCGCTTCAAGTCCCATCAAGTTGTGCGGAATCTTTACCTTGGATCAAAAAGGATCTTCTGAATAAATAAATAGACCAAACTTGCCTGATGGAGCAGAGACCATTTAAGTATATAAAGTAACACAAAATGCTTTCACTAATAGCTACAGTGCTTATCACTTTATCCAAGCATTCCCCTTTCATATACTTCAAAATTCTACATTGATGTATAATACTAGAGCATTATTTAAACAAATGTGCTGCCTCTGTCCCAAGCCGTGCTGGTCTTCCGAGTAGCAGACAGTACTACAAAGAACCAAGGTCCAAGAACATCTAAGAAAATGGAAAGGAAAAGGGAAAAGAAAAGAGCACTCGAGATACTGTTTCAACTGAGGTCTCTGAAGCAAGTGATGAAATGCCTAGCAAATGTGAAGAAGTAAAACCTGGCCTTCAGAAGAGGTCACCGTAGTTTTAGAGTGCACTGAAGGACTCAGGTTACTTCTCTGAGAAGTGTATTTTGGCTTTACTATTAGCAGCACCCCTGGATCATTTGGCCTTTTCATTTACTTCTACTGGGATTTAATTACAGTTGCTCTACTAGGCTGTATGCAAAATATAACATGCAGACATGTTACTGGCAAAGCTGAAATATAGGTGAGTAGCATCCGTTCCGCTTGGGTGAAAGAGTCACTAAGCAGAAGGAAGAAATTATTTGCAAGAGCTGCAAGTCAAATCTGTGGCAGAGCCAAGCTTAGAAGCCAGGCATTAATCATTTCTAAGGAAAAAAGCTTTGAGATGGTGGCTACTTGCTGAATTTGGGGAAAGAAAGAGACAAGAAAATCCTTTCCATTAAAACCAAGTGCAATGTATGATTTAATTATGCGACTACAAAAGCATCACCGATGCAAAATGCATCAAGCAGCTTGGCACACTGAAAGGTAACGAGCAATAAACAGTGATGCGAGACATGATTAAGGTAAGTCATCTGGAAAATGTGATAGATCCCACAATTCATTATCACCCCAAAAGTAAACTGCAAAGCTGACTTCATTATTTACACCCGCAATACTCATCAGTCTGTAAGTGCTCGCTGCTGGTAGAGGGAAGTTACTACTCACTGTAAGCATGGCAGCACAAGCCATCCTCCGGACACCTATACACTGAAATGGCCTCACTCTGCTCCTACGAGCACCCTATGTAAATCCAGGAGGGGTCAATTCGTATTCTTAATGTTTCTGGCCAGTTTACAGTAGCTGAAGTAAATCTTTACCATGGGTGGCCAAAGAGTATAGCATCTGCATTATCTTCACAATAAGAACCAGTTTTATACCCTCAAACAGCAGAGATAATTTTGTTTGATAGAGCACTTTATGAAAATGTCTTATCATTTTATAGAGATAAACAAGAAGTGAAATGCTATTAAAAACAAAAATCACAGTACCAAGAACAAGGCTGAATTTAAGAAAAAATAGGGGAAGAGAAAAAAATCAGTTTGAAGGATAAAGCTTTTGCATGAAAGGCTAAAAAAAATGCAGCACATAAATCATAAAAAACAGGTCCAGAAGATACCTGAGAACTTGGGTAGTACATCCTTGTGCTTTAAGGACTGACTACACATCATTTCTGACAGATATTTATCAAACTTGCTTTTTAAAACTTCAGCATCAATCTTCACCATCTTCAGGCAACCACTTTCCACATTTCACTATCCTTTCATTGAGAAAGTATTTCCTAATATCTTTTTCTGCTGAAACTTCTTGCCTAAACTTTTTTTTCCTGAAACATAAACCCATTAATTCTTGTCCTAGCAACACTGGATGTATAACGATACCCCATTCCCTTTGGATCTCCAGCAAACTTTTACTTCGTTGAAGATTGTCACCACGTTTTCCTTCCCGCCTCAAAGTGAGCAGCTTGCTTTCTGTGTCTTTCCTCCTATTTTAAGTGTACCTCTGATCATTCCTGTGGCCTAGGAAACAGTGACCTCCAATTGATCTCTGCATTTCTTTCTTTATTTCAAGTGTTTAACATTGCACACACTGCTCCAGCAGAGAGTTCAAGGGAAGGATCATCTCACTTCTGACGTACACCCCTCCTTGGCCCCGCTCCCCTTACAACCCTGCTTTTACCACAGCAGCTGAGCACTGATTCTTACCGGGCATCTTACCTTTTAACTCACCCAACAAGAGAGCCTTTCCAGTGAAAAACCCCACCTCCCCCCGCTGCTGATCACTGCGTCCAAGAAGGTATTAGTGGTTGTGGTCATCCTGCGCTACAGCAGTAGCAGACACATTTGAAGGCTTTACCAGTGCAGTAGCTCATTCATTAAACCACTACCTCCCCACATGCTACCGGTGTAGGAGACAGCTTTTAAGCTTTGATTGGGGAATTTTCATGTGCCAGAATTAGAATCATAGAATGGGTTGGAAGAGACCTTAAAGATCATCTAGTTTCCACCCCCTCACCATGGGCAGGGACCAGGTTGCTCAAAGCCCCATCCAACCTGACCTTGAACACTGCCAGGCGTGGGGCATCCACAATTACCAGGGATATAAACACACTCAGAGCTGGCTGATGGTCTTCTGCTTAAAAACATTAAGGGTGCAGCCTTCAATCCGCAGCATGGGGCAGTGCAGCTGAGGGGCCGTACCACATACAGGCCCCATGCTGAGCTGCCAGCCATGCAGACCAGGTTTCTCAGCCCTGCGGTGGTACAGCACACATACATCTCCCACTTCTCCAGGTTTTGTCCACGTAGTTCTGCCTTTTCTGTACTCCTTTTGGCTCCCCAGTTAACCAAAGAAAAGTATCACTAACATGCACGAACAGTGTAAGAAACACTATGATACTGAAATTAAGTGACCATCCACACACCAAAAAAATGTAAAAAAGAAAAAAAGAAAAGAAAAAAAGTTTTTTGTATACAAGGCAAATTGAGAAACCCTCCCTGCAGTTGTGGGGGAACAGCTTATCAGCACTTTTATCAGCTGGGTGTGGAGAGCTGATTCTTTTACGCACATTGAAGGTTTCACATTAAAAAAACTGGCTAATGACTCCTTACTACATCTCTCTACAATCAGGTGAATTGTGTTTTTGCTTTTATTACAAGCAAAGGGACCGGTTCAGAAATACTTTCCATCTTAGATCCCTAGTGAAACCAGAAGAAAGAACGGATCCTAGTATTGTGCAAATCAGTAAACCCTGTCAGTCTTCAGACATGTAAGGCCTCCAAGGAAGCCATCTCGTAGAGACGGTAAGGTCTGGGTCTCTGCTGCACCCGTTATCTCAGCCATTACAAAAAGGTAACCTCACACATAACATTTGAGAATCAAAAGCAAATATATTTCATTGACAGTATTCCCTCATCCTTTCATCTAATGATAATCCCTGTTAAAACGCTCAGCGTAACAGACGCTCAGCCACTGTCATGGAGTTTTTACTTCCAGAGCCCTTTACAGATACTAGGAATGGTGATGGAGGCCGTGGTAAGGAAGAAACACAAAGCAGATCTGCAGAAGTGAGGAGAGCTCCCTCTCAGAAGCCTTTCATCTATCATATGATACTTTCTGGTTAAGTGATCACCTCCGATTTGTTGAATCAGAGTCTTAATCACGTACTTGGCATCAAGCAAAGGAACTACCAGCAATATTAACAAGGTTATTCTGGATGGGGGGTGGAAGTCCCCGTTGTTTAAAGCAAGAGTTAGGCAGTATTACCACATGATCCCCTCACTCAGACTCTTTGAAGTGTTATGAAAACATTTTTAAAGCAATATTTGCCACAGGGTAGTCACTCATGTTATGCCCCTCCTCTTTTCATCTGTGAGCACCTCATTACCAGTGGATAATACTGATGCTGTAATACCACTTTCCCTTGGGAACAAAATAGTAATCATCTGTGTCATTCGAGAATGATCCTGCTTGGGCCTTTATGTGCAGGAATGCACAGCTATAAGGCATGCCTGACAAAAACTTTTGATTTTGTTCTGTTCTCAGTTCAAGAAATACAGGTACAATATGTGATCATTTGTTTCTAGTAAGGGGTTTTGAATACTCTTTTGTCTGCACAAAGAGCAACTGCATCTGCCCATTAAGAGAGAAAATAAACTAAAGATGCCAGCAAATGCAACAACAGTGCTGTTGCTATTAGTATATTTCTGTTTGTCTGTAGGCTATGATCAGTATTTCTTTCACTATATCCATGATTTGGCTCCGTATTTTCTTCTCCGGAGAACGTAACTTACTAGGACTCACGTAATAGGTTTTATCAGGAAAGGACCTGTTCAAACCAGCTCAAGAAGTCAGGGACAGGGTGCAAAAGGGCACAGAAGGAAACACTGCAGGTGCCAGAAAATGTGCTGAAATCTTTGTATGCAACATACTTGTCTGTATTTTAGGAGAAATTTCTCAAAGGAATATTTCAGATGTGGGCTTGGCAGATGATACCACTAGTGGAAAAGAGGAGATAAAACTAAGGCTAAGATCGACAGAGGTAAATGATGAGCCCCAATCCTGTTTAGGGAACTTTGATTCTGTTTCCTTTGCCTGCAACAAAACTGTCCCTCAAACCCCCTAAAGCAGACCCCTGTGTATCGCATATTTCAACTGTGGAAGATTTAAGATATATTCTCCCCGCTCTCGCAAGTTGTTATCAAAATCTCCATCAAGAATATTTAGACAAAAGAATGACGCCTTTGCAGAAGCCCCGCTGCCGGCAGGCTGCAGGCTTCACAGATGTTCTGTGACTTCCCCATCAGCAGGACAAAACCTCACTCAGCTCTGACCACAACAGAGCACTTCCACATCTGCTTTGTTAGGACAGCAATGTCCTCTCCAAATCCTGCAATTGCTCTGTTTTTGTTTTGCTTTGCTTTTGAGATCGATGGACTTCAGAGAAATATAAAGGTAACCTCCAAATACTAATACAGTTTAAGCTTATATTCAAAATGGGGATGCTCTTCTGCAAGAAAATGGGACATTCCCGGCTCCATTTCCCAAAACGCACACAAAACAGGCTCCAAAGGACAGTGTCCAACACATCCAAGCCCTGCCTCCAGAACAGAGAGTGAAGGTCACCCCCCTGGGCCAATCAAAGGAGGATAATGGCAGGGTGGAACAATCTGAACTGAAGGTATTTTTAAACTTTATCATCAGGGGAGTTAAAACACTGTACTTACTTAATGCTAGCTGTTGTCAAGAGTAACTATAGTATCGTGGGAAAAATGGTCTAAAGTCACATAATAATTACATGCACTTTGATGTTTATTAAGAACAGCTACTCTTGTAAAATTATAATGCTGCATTCACAGATTAGAGCTTAAATTCCATCAGTCCTTTTGTCATAACATTTAGTGAGATTAGTCATTTTGTTAATGAAACATGCAATTGCATTATGCTTTTTAAAAATGCTTTACATACAGACCTTTTAACTTGCAAGTATATGACTGATGTTATACGTAAGTGTTAAATTTATCCGCAATGATGACCCTTGCTGTTATGTACAGGGGTGCATATACACACACATTTTAGCTTTTGACAGATAAGTGTACTTCTACTTTTATGTAATGCTCTATGTTTACAAGAGGTGAAAATTCCCTTTTACTTGAAAATGACAGCAAGTATCAAAAAATTATTTCGTCCACCATGGTCGGACTGGGCAAATTTGCAGAGAGTGGCTGATATTGTGTGCATACCAGAGAGAAAACAAAGAAGGAGATGCATGAAGGAAAAGTATCCTTCCCTAAATTCTCATCAATACAATGAAACGCCTAGAGAAGGGGGGAAAAAATAACTGTTCCTTCAGTTTGCTTCTCCTGGACCAGACGCTACATTGACTAGGAGAGGCAGCAATTGCTGTTATTATTCTTTTCTGGATGGAGACCGAAGCACAGCAAAAGAAAAGGCCTAATCTGAATGAATAAATAAATAAATAGGCACTTAGAGCAATTTAGGAGAAATTTGGGTATGCAAGTTCAAGCAAGTGATCCATAAGGTCTCCACCCAGCTGCCTAAGCTGTGGGGTGCCCAAGTTCTCATCAGTCAAATGAGACTTAGGCTCTTGTGTATTTTCTGAGCACCTCCAAACTCTGCCTGTAGGCTGGGTTAAGCCTAGCCCAAAACACGGCAACTGTGAGCACAGAACAGGACACCAAGTTCAACCACCTTGCCCATTCTTGCCAGGTACAGACCCAGCACTCTCACCTATTACCTCCTGCCTTAAAAATTTGACTACGGAGAAGAGAACACCGGAGGTGAATTCTTACTTTGGAGCTGGGCTGGTGTGTAGAAAGGAGGAATACAATATTCAAAGCAAGTGTAAGGCCAAAGAAGGGGACAGCAGTCCAGTACTGAGACCTGAGTTCATGCTCCTGTGCCCTGTTCTGGTTAATACAAGACGTATAAATGATAAGTTTAAGAAGTTGTATCTGAGATGAACAGTTAGCTACAATGCGCTGGACTATTCTTCAGAGCTAGCTTTTTTAAGCTGACTTCAGGTATCTACACCAACTTCTATTTGCAGCACAGTCATAACATTTAGAAAAGGAAGGAATAGCATGGCTACGGGTAGCTCTGGTGGAGTAGATGGAATAAAACAGAAGGGTGGTTAACATCTATGCAATTCCCAGACTGAAGTTCACGGCTGGTGAGAAAATCATGTTCTGCAAGGTAGCGAGAGATGCAGGGTAGTGCAGGATTACAATTAGTTTTACTGTTTTGTAGACAATGTTGACAAGGAAAAACAAAAGTTTTCAAATCATTACAGGCAAAACTTTCCAATCTTCTAAAAAATAGTACTAGAAACTGACAAAAAGGGGATTTTAGTTCTGGCTTTCACACTTGTTCACTATTAATTAACAGCATCTTTATCTGTCACTTTAGTAGAGCAGGAAGTCAGGCATCAAATCTGATTACATATCCAGCCTGGAATTAATTCCTCTGCAAGTCACAATAGACAGATCAATGGGGCAACACAAAGCAAATTAAATTGTCTGTCATACCTCACCCATCACAGTGGAAATTTTATTGTTTAGAGCTGCCAGTTTGTAAGCACCACATTCATGATACATCTTAATTTTAAAAAAAAATCCCGGTCCCAAAGGCCATCCAGCTGTAACAGCTATACTGACAGATGAGCACTGTTTACATTCCTCCAGCAGAATGAGATAATAAAAGAATGTCAAAAATTCAGCCAAATCTGCTGAAGAAAATTCTCTCCTTTACAAAACATCTGAATTCTGAGCAATGGGATTTTCCACAACTGTAGAGTGCCATTTTCCAATTTTCGCACTTTCAAGTGATCTATTGGCTGGTCTTGCACAACTATAAACACAGCAGTACGTTTTTTAAACTACATCCTTTTAGCCGGATACTTTGTTAATCTCCTATTCTGTTTCCTGGGCAGCAACTCTGAAGAATAATAGTTGAGTTGGAAAAGCACTGCATTTTGACGTGAAAGACTTGTGATTCTTTCCAACTGAATGAAGAGAGTGAGTACAGTAGTTTTCTCACAATACAGTACCCTGCTTGAAAAAAAAAACACACACACGCAACATTTTACCCTTTACCCTGATCTTTTCAGCTTGTACTTCAAAAGAATGTTCATATTATTATACAATGTGTTGATATTCTGGTTTAAATCATGAATGTTTGGGAACAAAGAGTCCCAGCAAGAATGACACTCCAAAAGGCAACAATTTCAATTTGTGATACAGCTTCAATACCAACATTTCTATATGACGCGTTTCTTTGTTTTTCTTTCTTTTTTTTTTTCTTTTATGAGATAATATTAAAAGTTGGCAAAACAGAACAAGGTTGAACAATTATTTCGTTAGATTAATAAAATCTTAAACAAGAGGCAAATCCTGCCCTTGCTGCTTTGACTTCAATGGAAGTCAGATCCAGCATTTGATGTACATCCTATGCTCTGGGCACAAGAGTGCAAAAATTGAAATACACAATCCAAAACAATATTAAGGACTGCCTATCCCACATCACAGATGAGTATCTACCAGCCTACACAAGAACAATTAAATCTAAATTCCTAAATGGAGATCAGATGGCACAGGAGATTACAGACATAATATGGGTCATTTCATCTCCAGTTTACTGTTTTACATACAGTCCAAGCAAGTACAGAACAAAAAAGTCATTAGCAGCAGACATCTGCTGGTAGACAAACGAGCTGATCTCAATCCAGCTTTTTCTGGACACACAGATAAATTTGGATGGAGGAGAGGTGAGGAAGAGAAGTGGCAGGGGAAACACCAGAAAATGTATACAGCTAGAAACCTCCTAGCCTCTCTGAGAGAAGTCATCACTGCCCCGTCTCTTGATCCTTAGTGGCCCCACCAGAAGTTGACAGGCAAAACACCACAGGAATGACAGCAGCACTTTACTGGGAATTTCATTCTCTAATGCTTTAAGCGTTTTTTTACAAGCAAGGCTATCTTTAGAAAAGGATTTGAAAGTTACATAACAAATAGCTTTCCTATATTAGAAGGAAACTAGAAATTATTCTGTTTAAGTGCACACGTTGTTTCACAAGAAGACAGGCTTTCAGACACTTCATCAGGACTGTCATCACATATCATGGCACTGATTTACATTTAAAGGGGGAAAGGAAGGATTTTGCTCTCTAAATCTGGGCTCTACCATAAATAGGCATGATTTAGGTGAGAGCCAGATTTCAACTTTCCTTGCTAGGCCAGTGAGCTACAGGCAAGAACGAAAGACATGTGACATGCCAGGGAAGAGAGACGCTCCTTGAGCAAGTCAGAATGAATAAGTGCTTCTGAAGAGAGCTTCTTTCCTGGGACTGTGGATGAACATTTTCAGGCTTCACTGAAAATGAAGGAATGCGCACACATAGACGAGGATATGGCAATACGCAACTAAAAGCACCAGAGCTCACCGACAGCTAATACCATGAATCCTAAAAAAGGGAAAAGTCTATGGAGGAATGAGGTGCTCCATATTATACGCTCTTTTTCCTTTCTTCCGCTGTCATTTTTTTTAAATGTTCATGAAAAGATGACTAGGTTGCTAGATTATGTTTAAATCTCAGAGATTCGGCAAAGAAAAAAAAAATCTATAGATAATTTGCAAAGTATTCATTTTGCCTTTTCCCAGATACTAGCATCCAGGTAGTCGAAGCCAGACAGCATGGCTGTAAAGTCCAGGCAGAACCAAACTCAGGAACAGCAAGAGAAGGAAGGAGTTAACATCAGCCAATAGCAACTTATTGTTTCCATTTTAGGAATAATTATTTGAACTAGAAATTCAGGCAATTTCTGAAATGTGAAAACATCTGTTCAAGAACCTCAGTATAAATTAAGTCATCCCAATATACACAAAGAATGAATAAAATTACTCCATAAATAAGCCAAATACTCTTTATTGGTTACAAATATTTAGTCAGTTCCATTCCAATTGTTAAACAAGGAAAATGGATCCAGAGCTTGGAGGAGAAGTTACAAATATGTTTCAGCTTCCTTAAAATATTGCTGTTAGGGAGAGGATGCAGAAACACTATGACCAAAAATTTAGAGTTTATTGTTCAGTTTTAGTTAGAATTTAGGTTGATGAAATGCATACTAGTAAGTACCATGTAAGTTAAATGAGATAATCAAAAGTCATGCATAACAGATTTGTGTTGAGATATTCTTCATCCCTCTGGTTTAATGAACTGTTGGTCGTGTTCCACAGAGATGCAGAGGTTCTGCAGGGACACAGTACAGGATGCTGACACTTCTTATTAAATACTGCCATCAAGTTCTGGGGATATTTTTAAAGTAATAAATATCACCATTATTTTTGTACCTGGAACAAGTTAGAAGAACAAACTATTCCTCTATTCCAGCCCAAGGGAAAGCATTAGACATAATACATGTTGTGGTGGGTACTGTTACTTTTTGTTACAAGCTAAATCAAGTTTAAAACCACTGTTTAGACAATAGCTCTGTTGTCTCAGTATTAATCAGGCTTTTTCCTTTTAAAACAGATCTTATTCCATTTTCTGTTTGTTTGTTCCTTTGCTATGATAGTAAACACTCGAGTCTCAGTTCAGAGCACTCCTCTCCTCTTAGTAACATTATGAACTATAAACAAAGTCCACGTTATACAAAATTTGTCAGGTAGGGAGACTTGGTTGTTACAACAGGCTTTGCCTACCATATGCTTTGCTTGTTTGCATCAAAAGCAATCGATTCTGTCTGGTCCTTATTTTCTTTTTGCTAAACTGCAGCATTCCTTAGCATTTAGCATTGCAAGTTTTTTAAGAGTGAAATAGCACAACATGGGGATTGGTGGGAAGACTGACTGCCCAATTCAAGTTTAATTTTCATTTCTTTCTCTAATTATCCTCAGCTGAAATGTCACTATTTTCAGCTGGTTTGGGCTGTTCTGTCAACAGCTGATATAGTAGAGAAAGAGCATAATTGAGGAGCATGAGGAGACCAAACCCACTCCCTGCTCCACAGGAAAGCACTTTGCAAAGCCATTTCTGGATTTTAACTTTTTTCTGCCTTCTAATCAGCAGCTTTTTCTGCACAAACTATTAGTACATTCTCTTTCTTGAAGATATCTGCAGAGTACAGCCACAAGGTGGGTCAGAGAGGCTGGGACACCGCCACCCCTGAAGGAGCAGTTTGGGGAGCAGCAGGGGTGGGTTTGGGAAGATGCTTCCCCAGAAAGGAGCAGTGTCCTTCTCCTGCCCCTCTGTCCTCTGCCTGCATGGACCCATAAGATCCCTTTATGCCAGCACCAGTGCTTGTGGTGGGCCAGACCTGACCCAGCAGAAGGAAAACCCAAGAGATGTAACTATAATCAGTATAGAAAGGCTGAGAACAAGAGCCAAAACAAAGCATGAGGGGCGAATGCAGGACCACAGCTCTCGACGAGTGCAGCCTTCATTCTGCCTTAAACCTCATCCTTGGGTGGAATAGCCCAAGAATGCGTCTGGGACATAACCACAAGGAGGAGAGAGTACAGCAGTACAGCCTTGGCCGGGATGCAGCAGTCATTTTGCCGAATGCCTCCATAAGCGGGTTGCAGAGACTGCGCCGACTCCGGCTGCCAGACTCCGTCATCCCAGCTGGACCCAGGGTGGGGAGGGTGGTCAGGCAATGGCCAGCGAGCCACAGATGCTGCCCATGTTGCCCGGTATAAGTGGGTAGTTGATCTCACTAGCATTTAAGTTATTTATACCAACACGAGTTTGTCTCATCGACACTATATTTTATAACCAGCCATACTGCTTCTATTCGCCAGTAACGTCTCGCGCAGCGCTGGACGGGCGCTGCTCCCAAATAACTCGACTCCGGTTTCACATTCCTCACCTCCACGTTCGCGCTGCCCGGCGGTTTATTTTACAGATTCCCTGGCCTCGAGAGGCTGCTATCATGTTCCTCCGCTCCGGCCGCAGCCCTGCCTCCCTGTCCCCTCTCAATAGGGCCTTTGTCAGCTGCCACGTGGGGGTCAGCGGTGGCACCTGGGAGCAGCTCCTGCCTACAGACCTGCTGCCAGCCTCCCTAGGGCCCTTCTCTGAGAGCCACTGCCCCTGATCTGCTCCACACAGGGCCCTCAGCCACAGGAAAAACAAAATGTGAGGCATCACAAAAGGCCAGCGAAGCAAAGCCCCAACTCCTTTCTTCGCCTATAGTGTATTTTCTCTGCAGTCTTGCACATTCCCAGGAGGAAATTAATCCTCCAGAACAATGTAGCTTGTTCCTTCAGGCTGGTCTGGCTGGAGCAGAATGGCTGTTCTTTGCTTTAATCCTAGACCATCTGCCCACCTCTTTTAAAAATATATACCATTTTGTCAGACTCACAAAACTGCAAATCCAAGTTTACCCTGAATTAATCCCATAAAATGGTTTAACAATCAAACAACATGACAGGCAAAATGTGAAAGTGACAGTTATTTCTTAAGACCTTTCCCAGTTGTATCTTAATTACAGGGCAGGTAAAAGAAAGGCAGCTCTGCCAACAGGCGTTTCCAAAAGATGACACTTTCTATCCAGCAATTACTGTAACGAGGCCCTAATCCTCCATTAGCATTACCACGGGCTCATGAATCAATAACAGGAGCCTCAGGTCGATCCAGGGATGAATTCTGAGCTGCCCCTGGAGCTGGAGACAATGCAGGGGACTTTGCCAGGGTGGCACGCACAACTTGCCATTGCCGCTAGTTCAAAACGCCCGGTCAGGTGTGCAGCCACCCGGTTCACTAATTACTGCTTGCCAATGCAGGTCACACGTCAGGACACAGATCTCTAGAGGAGTGAAAGCAACAACCGAACACAATAGGGTTGAACCCATCGTGAATAAAGAACTAACAGGTAAATATTTGTGTACCCGTACCTTTCTTAAAGGCTGTATTCAGCTCTTTCTTCAAAGAGTGGGTTGAAAGAGCACTGCCTACCCTCTATTTATTCCCCTTAGAGACTACTGTTAGCCCTTTGGGCCAGAGTCTTCAGTTAATGTTCAGATTGTTTTTGTTGAGGAAACTGGAGATTGAATTGTGTATAAACAGGGTAGTAACCCTGTTTATTTACTGAAAATGGGCATTAAATTGTATTTCTCTTAATACAATCATCAAACAGTAAGAAGGAATTTCTTTGCTCTTTATTCCAAGCCTTTTATTCACCAGCCAGCACTTCACCCAAAAAGCATGACCTTTTTTCTTTTTATTTTTTTTTCCTCTCAGGGCCCCATTACTGAAGCTCATTTGACCATTCTTGGCTTTCTCCAGTGGTCTCTGCCTGCTTTTGTGGTAACCCGGCTGCACTGCCTACACACAGTTTTATCCAGCCCACACTCAGACATACCCAATTCCTCGCTTCTAGCCCCTTCTGAAGCCACTGCAGTTATATAGCTCATGTCCCAGATGACCTTCAATGTGTTTTGTCATGGTCAACAGCCACTGCCATTTCAGGTTTTTTATATTTGTTCTAAGGAAAAAGTGGCTTTTACAATCGTCAGCTTCCAGGAGACTTCAGACAGCTTCTACCCCAATGATACACTCCTTTCTGCAAGGACTCTGGAGTACTCTGGGCACCCCAGGTCACTGCGACAATCAGACTGAGTCAGTGTCTCCACACACTGCCATTGGTAAACCCCATAGTCCCACATAGAAAACAAATGTTTCCACCATTTTCACTCTGAAGGCCAGAGGTGTAAATAGGGCACAGAAGGAGCGAAGGAAAAAGCTGTGGGGTTACCTGTTCCCTTCTGCCAGGTATCACATCGCAGAGAGAAGTTCCTACCTGTGCCTGCACATGCTGCGTGACAGTCACACAATACAAGTGTTGGCTTTGGCCAGCTGAAGCCAAGGACAGGCAGCACTACTCCTAGTTTCTGTGCACTGTTTCATCTTCCCTCCTGCTACAGGGGAGAAAGAGAAGCCACTTGCAGAGCATGTTCCTGCCTCTGCAACGCCACGGAGGAAGGGGACTCTCGGATACTTTGGTCCCAAGGATCCCATAACTGGAATGGCCTCACCGTGGCATCATCAGTCAGCTACTGATATCAGACATTGATTTCTTACTTTAAAACTGCTCCAAGACTGTAAATATTATATTATCAAGAAAATAAGGGATAAGAAACCAGATTCCTTTCAGAACAGCTAGACAATATTTCAAGGGGCTTTAATCAAACCCAGATGGCATGTAGTTTAGTTGTAGATCTTTACTGCCAGTGAGAAAGCCTGAGAGGTGAGAGGTAACGCTGGTTTTCTTGCATCCTGAAGAGAGACCTTCATTCAACTTCAATCCTCAGAAGTTACAGCGATAAATTATGCTTTTTATGAAGCCCGCACAAAACCCGCCTCTCAGCAGAATGAAAATGACACATTTTTGTAGGTGGAAGGGAAAGGAAAATTAAAGGAAAACACTGGATTTGTCAATACACAGCCTGATCTCTACTCCAGCTCGTTCGTTATCCCCAAGCAGTACCACCAGTGAATGTGTTAAGGAAAAAGGATACACAAGCCTGATGTAAAGATTCTCCTTCCCATTGAAGTTATCCTCACCACGGAGAACTGTCGATTACTTCACAGCCTGAGATTTTTCCAACACTCGTTGCTACCGTCTCTCAAGATACTGCTACATGGCAGTTGCCTACCTGAACTTTCACATGAATTGTTGAATCTCGCTATCCAGTATTTTCTAAAACACATAGTGGCAATGAGCTCCACTCTCTAGTCGCATCTTGTAAGAAAAAGTTGCTGCTTGACTGTCCATCCTGAATTCAGCTACCTGGAAACTACATAATTTCTAAGGAACAACAAATATTCCTGCTACCCCTTGCTCAACTTACTGCCTCTTTTAGGGCAACATACAGGCAGAATTCCATCAAGTAAAGCTGTTCACTACAGATATATTTCACTACTGTATTTGTTTCATTTCACACTGTGTTTTGTTCTTTCTCAGGCTGTAGCACATCTGTTCAGACCCCAAACCATGCAGAGTGGAAAGTATACCTAACAAAGGCAGAATTTCAGGCATATTCCTGAGAAACTGTAAAAAAAAAGCACAGTACCTTCATAGCTTCTGTTATTGTTTGGACTCGATTTGAAAATGAAGTTGGTAATCTTTTGATCATATACACTGTAAAACATTATTGTACAGCCATAAATACTATTTCCTGCCTTAAGAAAAATCACAGGCTATTTTCCAGATGCATTGTAGCACAATGGGCATGGAATCAAAAGGCAAGATCAATGAGTACAGAACAAACATATATTTCTTCTTTTTTTTTGATAAGTTAAATAACTTGACAAGTTTGAATGAGAATCCTAACACATCTAAGGTAAGATTTTAATACAGAAGGAGTGGCCAACACACTGCACAGGAATTTGTCCCTTTAACAGATGCATTATCAAATATGTGAAATATCCCAATTTTGTCAGAAAAGAATGGGCTAAATCCCCATCTCAGTAACTGACTGGCTCCAGTTAGCATGGGATGGAATTTGATGCGGTGAATTTAACAGGAAACAATAGACCAAACAATCTCATCGCCTGTAAAAATTAAATGCTGTATTTTCATAACTTGGGAGTTATGTAAGGAATATCTCAGAGGCACGCAGTTATAAGAGCTCCACAGTCAGCAAGCACACTTTGAAGGTTAAAGCCAAATGATAATTGCCTCCAGAACTTGGGAAGTATAGAGATCTCAAATAATCACAATCCCCAGAGCACGTTAGTCAGTTTGGAAGTTGTTTAATGCACTTTTGGAGAGAAGATGGGCGGGGGAGAAGGACCAGGGGAGGGAGGAGGCCTTCGCACAGCCAAGTTTAATCATTCTTGCTCTATGTGCACATGCTTGTCCTTAACTAGCTAAGCACCTTGTTCTCCTGAAAGTCCCAAAGCATATATGGAGGCAACATATACCCATATCACAAGGTTAAATAGACCCCAGCACAAGGTTAAATAGACCCCAGCATTTTCAGGTGCAGAAACCCAGTCCCAGCCACCTTCAACATCACTGGATTGGCTGCTTTTCCATCAGTAAAAATATGTACACTTTGGTAATGCAGGACAGTGGGAATTGCGTACACACCCTTCTGTGTGTATATTGGCTAAAAGACACCTCAGACCAGAGTGCTGCATCCTATTTTTAAAATAGCTCCTTTTAAATTCAATAAAATGCACATATTTGACAAAAATTATGAAAACATCCATCCAGCTGAGAGAGCAGATCTCATGGCTGGCAAGGACTGGGAACAGGAGATAGAAAAATTCTTAAGAGCCCAGCCCTCACCTTTGTGTTGCTTCTTAATTCCTCCCAGACAATGCAGACACCAGGCCTGTGGCTTTTTGGTCTGCTTCATGTTTCCCCTCTGTTCAGACCTAGCTTGCTCGTGACCGGAAAGCAATAGTGGAAGAAAACTGTAAAGTCAGACTTTGAGGAAGGATTTGAAGCATGCAAGGAGCAACGTGGAATGACCAGAAGGAAGCTGCAGAAAGTGGAAAGAGACACCCTGTGCCCCAAGAGAGGCAGATTTGTACAGCAAGAGAGTCGCTGTTTGAGGACCCAGCAAACACACCATGTGCATTTCAAGATTTACTTTGGATGAGCTCTAGCCTGACCCTGTGGCCCACTAGGTGTGCTCCTGGAGAACATCAACAGGATTAGCTTCATGCAAAAGGAATTCAGTCAAGTCGTGTACTCCAAGACTTGCAGCTCGATTCAAAGCACAGCAAGTGGTGATTATGGGAAGGCTTGCTTCAAAAAGTGTTCCTGATCCAAACTAAAAGGCTGGGTGGACACACCCTAGGAGATATGACATTGCCAAGGCAGGGTAAGCGGGCAAAAAGAGTTCTGCTGGAATTTTCAACAGAGAAGAAGCCCTTTATCTCCATATGGATATAAACAAGGAACTTGTGCAGACCACACGATCAATTCAGAAGAAATAGTGGTTTATTCTAATCACCCGTACTACAGAACTGAGACCAGGGGAAAGGCAGGTTTCCATACTCTCCTACCAACTAGAAGCAAAAGAACAACGCCGCCAGGCCATGTCCCACCATCAGGCATGCAGCCTATCCTCTTGTTGTTCCTGTATCCCCATATTCTCTTGATGTGAGGGAACCTCTGAAGGTTATCATAGCTACATACATAAGTTTTGTTATCATAGCTACATACATAAGTTTTTTGCTTTGGTCTCACAGACCTTATAACAATATAAATGCAACCCAAATAAAGGTGCAAGTCTTCAGTGCAGGGACTACATAAGCCTATAGGACTGAGTCTTAGTGATGAACAGCTTTTCTGTATGCTTGTGAAATGCATTGGATACAGGCTTTGATCCAACTTGGGAGACATATAGTTGTCACATTTCCCCAGAAATACTCATTCAGGCAGGAGAAAAATCAGTGAGCTGATTGCCTGTCTTGTCAGTTAAACTAATGCAAGAAGTCACTCGAAATATTACCCAGAGAAGTAGTCCATCTTCTTATGCTGCTCTCTGCAGGGCTGTCACTGCAGTAAAATCAAGTTTTTCTGGGATGTTTCACCCATCTTTTTAAACACAGGCCTTCTGACCCCTAATCCTGAAGGCAGAAGCCTGCTATTGCCAAGTGTTGCACTACTGTGACCCTTCACTGGGGAGATGGAGTTGGGGTCCATTTCAGCAACAGAGCACTTTTGCTGGATTTTTGTAAGACCGAGGGCAACTGGGAATATCAGACAGTAGTGAGGGAGCTGAAAAACTGAAGATAAGACTTCTGCTTCGTCCCTGCATTCATCATGTAATCAATGTGGCAAGTATGACAGGTGAATGACAAGGGCAGGGCATGTAGTGATAGGATGAGGGGAAATGGCTTCAAAGTGGAAGAGAGGAGATTTAGATTAGATATCAGGAAGACATTTTTCTCTCTGAGGGTGGTGAAGCACTGGAACAGGTTGCCCAGGGAACCTGTTGTGGATGCCCCATCCCTGGAAGTGTTCAAGACCAGGCTGGATGGGGCTTTGAGCAGCCTGGTCTAGTGGGAGGTGTCCCTGCCCATGGCAGGGGGTTGGAACTAGACAATCTTTAAGGTCCCTTCCAATCTGAACTATTCTATAATTCTATGAATATAGGTTGTCTTTGGAGGCCATCATCAATGCCACACTTATGGCCCATGTGAAGAGCTAGGCCCCAGCTCAGGAGCAGCCAGAGAGTGCCTGCTGGGGCATGCACGACCCCGCGTGTCTGCCAGACTCAATGAGTCAAGCACAGGCAAATACATGAGAGAGACCAAAATGGCAGCAACTTTGGTCCTCAATGCCACTTTTGAAGAGCAATGTAGATATCTATGTAATATCTAATTAATATAATTAAGTTTTAAGAGTAAATTACTACATAATAACTCATTTCCTGAAACAGATGTAGCCTCTGTTCCTCTTTCCGACCTAATTCATTTGTCTGCTTTTCTGCCTGTGCTCAACGGCAATAGGTTAATCCTCGACTCCATCAATGGGTATTTCCCATTAGCTTTCAGGGAACTTGTGATCTCCCTGTCTTTATCAATGGAAAGAAAACATAAAGATTTAAGTAACAGCTAAAGATATGAATTAGTCATAAAGCCATACTATTTACTAATGTAAATAAGAAGTTGTGCTGCAGATATGAATCCTTCTAGAATTATTCGGAGATGGTTTCTGAGAAGCCCCACTCCATCAATGCCAATGGGCAGAGATGCAGAAATTCAATTCATATTTATGATCGCAAGCTCGAAACAAAAATAACACAAGCTGCAACATGCAAACAGGCATGTCCAAATCAGAGTATTATATCAGAGTGCTCTTCCCACATCCACGGCAAAATGACAGTCAGTTATCACCCTGCAGTGTCAACCCATGAAGCATTTAAGGTGTGGTTCTTCATGAATGAACATGAACAAAATAGTGACCATATATAGTGTCAGGATCCTCCTTGGCTACCAAACACCGTTCTGTTCCAAAGCACATGATTATTCTTTTTCCCCCATCCTGCAGGCTCATTCGTCACCGTATTATTCAAGTTTCATGCTGTTATAACTCTGTTAACACCAGGTCCATAGAAACTCTGATTGCCTGCTGATACTGAAAGAAAGCACACATCTTTCCAGTAACATAAAACCAAGTTTTGTTCTGTAGTTCCTTTCAAAACAAGCTGTTGCACTGCATTCAAGTGCATGACAGCGCTGTAAATTAAGGGCCACTTGGCAGCACAGTTCTAGAAAAGCGAAATAAAATACATTATTAAAAGTCAAAACTTGCCTATGTAAAAGCAGCTTTTTTTTTTTCATCCCTTCCTTCTACGTTATTTAACTCCAAAGTTTTTGACAGACCTGTATTGGTTGTACACTTTTGTAACTACCATAACCGGGAAAGAAAAAAGGGAAAAAAAAAAAAGGAAAATAGAAAGGTCAATTTCTTTCTTTCTTAGAATATTTGTTTAACATTTTAATCCAGGATATTATCCTACCACACTCAAGAAGAATACAGAGTAACACCTATCAATTTTTAGAATCAATAAAAGAGGAGCTCTCATATGGGCTTGCATTTAGCCATTTCAGCTGAAAGCAACAAACGAATAGCTAAAACAGCTGAATCCAGTAGAATGTAAATAAGAGATCCTTGCCAAATCTTTCCTGGTTACCAAATGCTCTACCAAGTTTAAAGATCCCATTACGATACCTTTGTACTTTATTTATAAGGCTTTGAGTAAGCCACTCCCTTTCCATATTTGTTTGAGTTTATGCCCGTATTCCCATGATTATTGCAGAACTAATCCAGGTGAAAGGTTGTTCTTGTTTCACAGCAACATTTATCTGAATTTTTCCCCTTTCTTGGTGATATATTTTTAAACCATTGACTGAAATCTTAGAAGAATTTGACCAAAATATTTGAAGTGCCGTTGAAGTTTTGTTTTCTTCAGAAACAAGGCACCTTTCACAAAGTGTTTTTACTGTGCAGTGGGTCTCAAAGACCTCATTCTAAGGAGCTTTTGTGAAGTTTCCAAAGGAGGAAAAACAACTTCTGCTTTTCTCCTTTCTCCAGCAGACTGAGAACTCTTTGAATTAGAATAAAGCGACCAACTATTTGGATATCTTTTCGCTTCATCGGTGTTATCTGTGCAGTACTGGATGCACTCCCAAAGTCCTGCCTGAACATATTCCACGCCGAGTTGTGCAGGACTTAGGAGGGGTTCTCTGAATGCTGTCTCTCCTCTGCACCTTCGCTGGGAAAGCAGAACAGCGTTCCCAGGGCGTTACACAACTTCGCCGCAGGTAAAGCATGAGATACCGAGTGGGAATGGTAATTAGAAAAAATTCGAAACTGAGTGACCTTCCCTCAGTGCTAACATGCCACATAGTACTAGCTTTGTCCTGACATGTGAGGCACTTCTCTTCTGTATCTAATCCAGGAATCGCTTTATGTTTCATGAATCTACATGCAACGTGAGTCACATATAAACAGAGTTGCCCAACCCTTTAAAAAATTCCATTACACTTACTCTTCTTGCCAATTCAAGTGAAAGTTTTAGGCAGAGCAGGTGGCTCACAACTCGCTAACTTTTTTGCTCTGGCGTGAGAGGCTGGGATGAGACAGTGGGTCACAGTGAGGGTGACTACTTGCACGCAGACATCACCAGCCACATTTTCTCAGCTCAGTCCGTCTGAAAGCTCTTTTCAGGCCTCTGACACACTCCAGTCTCTGGTCGACATGGTCCTTTTCATGTGCCGCTCTTACTGAACCTCACCAAGGATGCTTTCCAGGTGTCATCTTTTGCCCTGCACTCATGGCACAGGGCTGACCAGACACAGCTAGAGAGCTCAGGAGCTTCCCTTGGTGGATTACACTTCTCCAACACATACCCATACTAGAGCTGTGCGGCTTCAAAGCAATAGGAATTCCCTATAGACATCAAGTCTACTTTCTTTCTTCTTTATTTTTTCCCTAAGTCTCATGATATTTCCTGCCCACTCCAGAAGAAATGGAATGAAGTTGTTTGATAGGCATCTCCTCTTTTACTACAAAAAAAAAAAGGAGCAGTGGGGGGATCTACAGATATAGCCTTGCAGGTACCTCACAGGCTCACAGGCAAAAAGTTGAGAGAAAACAAGAATGTTTTGTTTGCAAAAACAGGGCGGGAAACACACCATTTTCAAGTTCGTGGTACCAAACAGTAAAAGTTGCATATATTCATTTACCCTTTACTGTGCAAGGAACTGGCACAAAGGATAACCATGGGCTTCTCCCCAGAGCTTGAGAGAAGGCTGGCTGATATATACCCGAACCTTGAACTTAAAATCAAGCAAGTCCAGGAAAATTAAATTTTAAAAAAATAAATTAAAAATTAAATAAGTTTAGAAAAATAGGCTCATAGGGTTAGGAAAATACATCTTTGTCCTCCACCTAGTTCCTTTCTGAAATGCTTGCTGGCTGATTATTGCCCTCCTCCTCCAATATAAAACAAAATAAGAAATCTTTATCTCCAACCTCACTTCAGTGACTCACACCAAAAACATACCCTTTTACTTCCCTGAACTTCTGAGGAATTTAGAAGTGCAATCCTCAAAGCCCCAAGGGAAGTTTGGCATTTCATAATAGCCCAGGAGCCCCACCTGAGGTATGAAGAATGCTTTGAAACATGCCTGTGATTAATTAATTAACATATTGGCACCTAACTAGCTTTTTAACACTCCACCTAATGTTTTAGTTTAGAGCTGCCTGTGCCTGTCACAGAGACTGTATGGACTGATGCCATTACCTTGTAAAGAATAGCGCATTTTACATCTAAGTAAACATAACAATGTAACATAGATACAGCAACTTGAATTAAGGATTAATTACAATGATTGGTAGTGCTTAGAGACTAGGCAGTTTACAAAGGGAGGAAGCAATTACTTTTAAAGACAGGGTTTTTTTGCTTCAACATTTCTGAGCAGTTGCATCATTCTTACTCCTGACAACAAAGTCAAAACCAGCACATTAGAAAACAGCCCTGCAGATGGGAGTCTCAGCTCTGCTCCTCCATCCGCTCTCCCAGGTGAAAGGAAGGTTTGCTCTCCCCTCACCCCACGTAAAGCTGGAGCCCCCCATGCTCAGAGCTCCCTGGGTAGGCAGGTGCCGGTAGGTGCCCTCACCTGCACCCAGGGTGAAGTCCCCAGTGGGCACCACTGGCAGGGAGCAGAGAGATCGATAATTCAGCCAGCAGCCTCAGGCTCCACGCCTGCCCGTGGATGACGTGATTCAGGCAATCCTGAGATTTAGGCCCTCTTTCATATCAGTCGAAGAACTGAACTGGGTCAGTTAATTTGTAGAAAAAGTTGTTTGCTCAAAAATGGTGAGTTATATTAAACCTCCCTTGAAGTGTTAACTAAATTACCTGGTTAACCAGGGTATTTTGGAATATTTCTGGCTGTTTAGGTAAGCATAAAACCCACACAACCATAATAACAAAGTACAACCAAAATACTTAACAAACACAAATCCTCTTTCTCCCCCTCCAGCTACTAGAATAAATAACCTGTTTGTTGCATACGAGAGAGTCTTAGGCAAGTACTAAATCAAAGGGAGGACTTTTGCATTTAGCCCTGAGAGTAAGGAGCTTCATGGCCATCCGTACATCTTGTGGGAGCACATTTCACCAGCGCAGCTGTAACTCCGGGGAAAGCTGTCTCCCGTGCTCGTGGCTTCCCTGTCTTGGTTAACAGCTTGATTATTGTAGGGGGACCGACAGCAGAAGAGTGCTTCATCAAAAGCGGTGCTGGCACAACTGCTAGTCCGTATCCCAGGTGGGATTTTTGGGTTGCTTTCCGTCAGGTTGGAAGGGCAGGGTCAGTCTGCAGGTGGTGGCTCTGACTGCTATCAGGGTCTATCACCTCCAGCTCCTTGAAGAGGAGCCCACGCAGAGTTGAGAGCAGTTGTCCCTTTTCTTCCTTTTCTCATTTGTGTACTAGTCTTTGCTTTGGTTTGACTACAGACAGCAAATCTCCTGAAAGGCCAGGAAGCACTACAAAGTTATATACCAAATATAGAGGTGGTTTATGAATGTCCCACGGAGCAGTGGAAAGCTCATTTGTATCTACTTTCCTAATTTAAAACATGGAAGAAAGGAGCAAGCAGCACACGATTTCTCTTTGGAAATGGTGCAAAGTCTAGATCTTGCAATTACTCTCATCAAAGGAGTCTGCCGTGCAGGTGATGAGTGAGGTGCAAGATAAAGATCAAAACTGGGTCAGTGTTCACAAATGAAATCACAAGATTAAAAATTCTGGTGAAAAACAAGCAAGTGAGATTCAGATTAGAAAAAAAATGCATATGGGAAATAATAGCCTTAAACCCTTTGAGAAAGAGCAGCCCTACTAGAAAGGACTGAGTTGATACTGAATGTCAAAATGTTTATAAGCCTAGAAATTTATAATTCGGTACTGTTGGTACAGAACTAGGATATGCTGATCTCTCTTGTATGACTCTATACACAGATCTGGATGCCTCAATACTGGAATGAAAGCCACAAATTGGAAGGAATTCAGCAAAGAGGAACAGAGGAGATAAAAGAGCTAGAGAGATTAATGTACGTTCAGAGAGTAAAGAGGTTAACACATAGCCCGAGGGTAAAAGAAAAAAATGGTAACTCTTACAAAATATTTGCAAAGCGTGAACAGCAAGGAATTAAACTGTTTAGATTGCTACACTAAGAAGTCAAGAATAGTGGAAGTAAGAATAGTAACTAAACCTGCCCATTGTATTACTAAAGAAATATAAACATCATGTAGTGAGTAGTCTCATTTGGAGATGGAAATTAGGAACTGGATTTATTTCAACTCTGTTGTTTCTATGTTTGTTTTCCACTTTTTTTACACACTAGTGTAATTTTTTTTTCTCTAGAGTAACATCACCACAGTATACTGAGTTGCTTACCCAAAAGATTTTGCTCTCTCTCTCTAAATATACTCATAGGGTAGCCAAGAAAAAAAGAGTGGAATTTTTTTACTGCTGATTGAGCATTTGTCATTCACACTTTTCCTACGTTTCCAAGCTATGTGTTCTAGGAGTTACTAGGTTTCCTCTCAGCAACAAAAGCATTGCAACCACAGCCAATGTCATGGGTGCTCAAGACTCAGGCATGTCCTACAGAGTCTTGACCCAGCATTTCATCGTGGACCAGGCAAAAAACCCTATGACATTGCAGGCCGCCAAGTTTTGCTCACCATTACATGTCTGTTGCTATGCTTGAAGGTACATTTGTAACCAGAGCCCCATCGACTTGACAGAATCATAATTCAAAGGCTAATCAAAAATAGCTGATGACAGCATTTGTTGTTCAAGGGAAGGAAATAGCCTTTGAAGGGCATTTCCACACATCGGGTTTCATTATGGAACACTAAAATACATCTTTCTGAGCATCTGGAGGTTTCACATCCTGCATCTTTGTGAAGTGCAAGCTTCACTCTTTTTGAAAGGGATGATAGGTGAGAAAAAGATATCGGGTATAAATTCCAGAACCTGCTTCTCTCCTCCTGCCTTTAACTTTTCACAAGTGGTGGTATAGCCTGAATCAACAAGACTCAGCTGACTCAGACTCTCTCGTATGATCATATTTTTATTAAGACACTCTTCACAACTTGTATTCTCATTACGTGGTACAAGCCACTCGCTGCATCTTCAACAAGAATCACCTACATAAAATGTTACATTTGTCATTTAGGATTCTCAGCTAGTTCTGAAAAAGTTAGAGGAAAAATTTGAAGAAAAATAATCATCACAGTTACATGATACCTATAATACTCAAACCATGCTAATCACAAACTGTATATACTGATGATATATTTGCACAGAAATGCATTTATAGAGGATCATTGAAACACAAATTCACACAGTATGCTACTGATTTCCTTGTTGGAAAAAAAGTCCTTATCTAAAGACGAACTTTGTTTTTTGTCAAGTATTTGGATAACAAAGGCAGTGAGAAATTCCATGGTCAATAATTCTTCTTCCAAATAGCTTCCCTTGACAACAGTTAATCTAATACTATTACATTACCTGTTAATTTTAGTTTAAATCCCGCATAATCTTGGCTTTCTGACCAAATTTTCTAGTTCTTAGTTGAGAAAAGTTACTTTTGAAACTGAGAGGGATGTTGACAAATCAGGACTGCAAACTGGAATCCTGCACAGTTATAAACTGTTCAGTTGTTTGTTTATATATGAAAACAGCAGTATAAATTAGTCCAAAATCTAAATTAAGAGCACCGATTTAGAAAGAAACTGTGTCCCCAAAGAGTCAAAGACTCAAGGACTTGCTTATTATTTTTAACCTCTCTGGTTCTTCTCTAAGTTCAGCTGTGGGTGACAACACAGAGAACCTGCTGCATTTTCTCAGTCATTTGGTGGCTCTAAGTGATGTAGGTTGGTGGTCTCTGTGGGAGAGCTGGCCACAACCAGAAACTGCCCCTGCAGCCGGCAGCGATTTGTGCACTTGTTCAGGAGTGGGGAAGACATCTACAAAGTGACTCTGGTCTCCGCCGGGGCCTGGGCACACACTAGTGACCCTCCCGCTGCCTCTGCCCAGGCTCGGCTTCTCCCGTGGCAAAACCTCAAGGCTGCGCACTTGAATTCACTGGAGGCTATGGCAAGGCTTGCACTGATTTCATACTTTACGACTATGTCACGCCCTGGCTTCAGACACTAGAATTATCAACCTGATGTTTTCCATCACATCATCAGCAATTAAAAAGGGAAGCAGAAGACTGAAAGACGAAGTGCCATATCAACAAAACACCAGGCACTCGACAATCCTCTGCGCACGCCTCCTCCTTAGCACCCCATCCCTCTGGACTTACAGGGGCACCCCGCACTTTGCAGCTGAGAATATGGTAGCAGTATAAAAAGCCAGATTTGTACGCAGCCAGCTCCGATAGGATTGACCTGTTGAGTTGTCCATGTCTTATCAGTGGAAGCATTAATCACTTACTGGATGGTGTTAACCCCATAGCAAGGAATCACAGCTATGCCATTACTCTACGCACACCAAGGTAGGTAATGCATCGCACAAGACTGGATTCTGTTCCATCCAATAATCTGACCTTTGTAAAAGAGAAAGAGCCCATTAAGAATTAACGTCCTGCACATAGAAACGTCTGCTTGCATTCCTCTTTCACAGACATGTGTTTGGCGCCTGGGGTATTAACTTTCAGACTTTGTTTCTTTTTACTGCATATTCGTCTGCAGTACTGCTGCCTGCAAATGGGGTGCAGTAGAAAAACAAGCTGTGTTGCCTTTGCCCTTTCCCAGTTCTCTCAGATTAAAAGGTAGGTCATTCATAAGATCATAACTGATCTTAATAATTTCTTATATGATGCGCCATAATCTAATGAGAGTTTATTTTCAATTTTGATCAGAACTATAACCCGTATTAAATTTCCATTTATAAGTAACAGGGGTTTTTTTTTAATGCTCCAGTAGCAATAAAATAAACAGCATTATAATGAAGTGTCTCTGGAAAACAAGATGAAAATAATAAGAGCTTAGACACAAAACTAATGGCAAATCGTTGTTGTTTAATAAACATACAATTGCTTCCAAAAATATTACAACCTTTTCTGGTTCAGGGCTACATTATACGCTATTTTGATTAGGCTTCTTGCATAAATAAAAAACAACTTTTATTTTGCAGAAATGAAAAGAATGAAAAAATATTTTCAGCAGGATGTTACTCACACACCATCCAAAAGATAGTTTTGACCATAATGCAAAGAAATCAATCTGACCAATGAACTGTGCAGTTTATGTTCTGAAAACTCTCTGTTCTATAAAATAGAATTTGGCTAAATTTCTTCAGAACTAATGTATTTCTCACTTCATATACAAACATACCATTAAGTTCAATCCATTAAAAAAAAATTAATATAGCTGAGAATATGTTTTGATTATATATCTTTTCCTGTGTTCCAATGCATTTTTGGTAGTTCTACTTCTTTATCCTTATTTTACAAGAATAACCACGCGGGTTTCTATTTTGACACTAGCAGGTTACAGTGCTCAAGGCAGACATCACGAATTATATAGCTTGATAAGTCCCTATTCGTTTTCTGCTGTTTGTAAGACAGTAGCTAACAAAAAGCTTTAGTACCTATGTATAAAGCATATTATATTCATGTGCATAATGTATATTATATTCATTCAATATTAAGCAAAAAATAATTTCAATAGCAGGATGTAGCTGCTTGTACATTATTAAATAAAGGAAGTCAGAAAGAACATTTATGGGAACGCACTCCAGAAAAGAGTAATTGGCAGGAGAATACTTGGGGCAGAAGTTATTTCACCATCTTTTAACATGACAACGCCTGTGTGTTCGCATACGGACAGCTGCTCAGGGCAGGAAAGCTGAGATTAAAAGCTCCTGTGCATGAATACCTGCGGACAATGACGTTAACACTAGTCACTCAAAGGGGGATAAAGAGGCAATGGGTCAAAAAAAGGAAGTGATTTTTGTTAGCAGCATTATCTTCATGTATTCACTAGCACCAGAGCTTTTAAGGCTTTGAGAGCAGAATTCCTTATTCTATACGCAGGGCCAAAAAAAGGGTCACATGGACCATAACAAACAAGCACTTCCAACAGTGAAGTGGCTGCAGTATTTACCTTCCTGAGATGACTGTTACTGGAAATGACGTGTATTTGGAAAAAACACTTATTATCCCCTACATGAAATACAGTTTTTTATTATTATCAATTTTAGCTCATTGTTTAAAGCTACTTCTAGGTATCTCTGGATTTCTAGCGTAAGATCCCCTGTGGGGAATCCGTTCTAGATGGAATTTCATGATGATATTTCAAAAAAAAGGAAATCTTTCCTTGGCATTTTCACAGCTCTATCTGGTCCTATAACCTACCAGTAGACACTGATCAATTGGTTGCTATGAACCAGAGCAGCACCTACTATTCTGCTCATAGAAAGGTATATTGATCTGGATGTTATGCAGTTAATTTAGTGATGTCTTTATTTTACTTTTCAACACCAGCTCTACTCACGTCAAAGAGCTGAGCAAAACAGGGTATTGCTATTTTACAGGTAACAGTGCACAGTTACAGGACACTCTTTCCTCATTTGTAAAGAAAACATAATCCAAAGACTCTTATTTACAATTCATTATATTTGCCAACTGGAATAGGCAAAATCAGAGACAAACTCTCATGTTCCTTCCTTCTTTGTTTACCCCAGTGAGAAATTGCCCCCTTCTTTTCTGTCTTGCCATGAATTTTAGCCCCTATTCCTTTACATACACAAAGGGGGAGCTCCCATGCGGGGTTATACTCCTTGAACTGTCTCCCTGCCATCACCTTTGCCACCCTCACCCCTGATCCCAAGTGGGCGGAGAAGTGACACACCAGTGAAGGGACAAGGTGTCCTTCCACGTGTACTGGAGCCTCCTCAGAGAAATTAGCAATATTACATTAATGTGATGCATTTGATTACACAGATCTAGAGATGGGCCCCAACTGAAAAGCTTCCTTTGACAGCCACCACACGGGAACTCTGTGGGCGAGGGGACCAGCACCCATGCGACTCTAGCGTCTGTCTTGACCCACCTTGAGGACCCTCTTGGACAGAAGTCAAAGTGACTTGTTCTGGCTGGGATAGCTCTGGATCCTCACATTAAACCGTTACATCTCCTCTTCTGAAAAAGATGAAGGTGAAATCTCTCTCCATCCCTTCCTTGCTTTTACGCACACCAACAGGTGAGCCAAGCCCCAAAGCAAGAAAATCTGACACATCCTTTCATTAATATCACTTCAGTATGGTATTTTACCCTAATCAGCTTGTAGTTACATTACAGAGACTTGTCCAGAAACTTCCCTTGCCTCCCTAGATAACAATGAGTAGAAATTTCACAACAAACACACAGATGAATCTTCTGTTAGCTGTGGCTATATATCTCAACATTAGTGTTCTATTAATACATTTCTAAACTAAATATCTCCTTCCAGTTAATTTCCAATTTTAATCATGTAGATTTTAAACCAGCTGTCCCCAAGTGAGGATGTGAAAGCTGACTTACTTCCTCTTCAAATGAAAACCAGACAGCTCTTTCTGTTCACAGAGAAATAGCCAGCCACCCATTATTTTGTAAAACTACTCTATGGAAAGCAGTAAGATTTGGAGATGCTTAAAGGGAAAGAAAAATCACTGAAAGAAAGATTATTCTCGCCAACTCCGTGAACCATCAATACCTTACTCTCTTTTCCCTACAGGGAATTTGGTTTTTTTGTCAGGGGAGAAGAGAAAGCATAAGAACAGGGATCACAACTTTTCCAAAACATTTGAATAGTGAAAAAAAAAAATCAAACAAAGAAAAAAAGCTTTGGTGGCTAATTATGATACTGGGATGCTAGAGAACAGATGTCACTTCTGGGCTCTGTAAAAGACTTTCTGTGTGACCTTGGCTTGGATAAGTCAAAATATCTCTGGGCCCCAAGTCCATACATTAAGCAGGGATAACGGTAATACCATCTTCGTGAACCTGTAGACAAAGGTCCTTCGTGTAATAGCTGTCTCCTAGTAAGTCCACGTCAGGCACCCAGGACATTATTGAGCTCTTATCCGGGTTAACACCGCTGTGTGATGTAGGCAACTATGATGATGCAGTACCTGCTCAACAGCTTTCTGCGCAGTGTCGTAACACCTAATACGGCTCCGGTTAACCTTGTGCACTTATTCGGTCCCAAATAAAATAGTGTCTAAGCATATCTAATCTACCTGTGTACCCACCTCAAGTGGGCAACTGCTTGTGGAAGAAAGAAATACTGATGTATAAGGAGGCTAAGAAATATATTCTCATAAGATCTTAGATATGTAAGTTAGGTGTAAGTGGCTAATAAATGCCTAAGCCCAAAATGTAAGTCTCGAAACACCATCTTTCCTGCTGCCTAATCCTGCATGCACCTATGTTTTTCTCAGCAGAGTTCTTTAGTACATGATCTGTTGTCTGCCCGTGAGCCAAAGTCACCAGCAACTGCTCTGTGACCCTTGTCCTGCGAGAGCTACAGCTCTGCTGTCCATGCTTCCTAGTGCCGCGTGGCACGTGAACACGCTGCACCTAGAGGAGCAAGCTCTGGAGGAAGGATTGCAGCAGCTGCTATTTCACTTAGAGGAGGAAGAGACAAAGTCCTGTTACGCAATAGCTTAGCAGTTACAGAAGATGATGAAAACCTGCCCCCAGATCCCAAGTGAGTGCAAACCCACTTCTGCTGTCTCTCAGAGACAGCCTGAAGCAGGAGGCCTGAAGCCGCGCTGCAGTAAGGCTGTCCTTGAAGCAGCCACGCTGCACGTGGCATAAATTATTATCCTACCATTTAATGAGCAGGAGAAATAGCCTGTCTGACTCTCCAGTAGAAGGGCCACATCCTGGCTGCGAAGGCAGGACACCTGAGTTCCCAAACCTGCTCCAGTACAATAATATATAACCAGCTTTGTGTTATCCATGACAGAAGAGCAGGTTAAGCAAATCTCAAGTACCCACATATACTTACACATTACACAAAATTTTTTGATTAATAGTGAAGGTACCCAACTAAGGAAGACTCATGACTGGAGGAAGGCTGCACCTACAATCTCAAGTTAGCTCCGAAGCTGAGTAAGAATATGCTTCATAATACAGAAAAACTGGGAAATCATAGAATCATAGAATCGTTTAGGTTGGAAGGCACCTCAAAGATCATCTAGTTCCAAGCCCCCTGCCACGGCACAAGGACAGATGGTCAAAGGTCTGCAAGGGCTTCCATGTAAGGAAACGATTAAATAATTCAGTCTGAGAAACAGATGACTGAGAAGGGATGTAGCAGAAGTGTGTAAAAACATAAGCGTGGTGGAGAGGGTAATCTGGCACCAACTTGGTACCACATCTTCCAATTCAAGTGTGAGAGATATCAAATGAAGCTCCAAATAGTATTTAAACTGAACTAAAAGATGTAGTTCTCATTAAATTGATGGAATTCCTTGCAAGGAACAGCAAAGTTGCTAAAAGTTTATACAGACTTAAGCAGGAATCAGATCACTTTTTCCTATGTTCTTCCCTAGGAATCCGCTTAAGATTACTGGGAGTGTGGAGGTAGGAATATGTTTTAACTTGTCAAAAAGAACAAAAACCATCTACCACATCACAAATTTTACAGTTAAGTTCCTGGATCTGGGGAAATTGCAGGAGTCAGCCTACCTGAAGCGCCAGTGATGAGGCTCACCCTTGAAAGCCACCTTCATGATCAGGTTGCCTTCCTATCAGGCAAGTACCCTAGACAGCCTGCTGGGCTGGGTGAATCCTTGTTCTGACCCAGCACAGCCATTCTTACGTTCACCCAGCCCCATGGTATCTCTGTTGATTATCAGAGTCAGCTGATATCGACTATCAGTATCAACTTGTTTCACTATCTAACTCCATTCGCACCCTTGCTTTGACATCCCCTCGATAGGTATTACTTATGTAGAAGACATGTTGGCATTGCAGGTTGGAGTGTCACAAGCCTTTGCTTCTAATTGGAGCTAACACTTAGAGACAGCTTCACGTTGCTTAGCAGGCAGTGCAACATCTGAAACATGGACCCTGATACTCTGTTAAGGATCTAAGCTGGGAGCCTAGACATCGTATAGAGTGGGGAAACACGTTCCTGAGGAACAAGCTAAAAACCCCTGCTGAGTAGGGAGCTACCTAAAGGTAGCCAATAGGAAATACATTTTTTTTCAGGAATACTCTAAGGGCCACCCTCTTCCAAAGGGTCAAGACACAGATAGAACCATAGAATTGTCAAGGTTGGAACGGACCTTTTAGATCATCGAGTCCAACCATCAACCTAACTCTGACAAAATCCACCACTAAGCCATGTCCCTAAGCACCATGTTTACCCATCTTTTAAATACTTCTAGGGATGATGATTCCACCATGACAATCTTAAAAGGCACGTGAGCCTATCTGGAACAAGGCATAGGTGCTAAAATAAACATTCATCATCATACTCAACTGCCTATGGTCTTGTAGCTTTAAAAGTCACACAGGCTTTATAACTTCTCTCTTTAACTTCTATCTATCTAGATTGCCCAGGAAGAGTCAACGGGGTATTTTGGATCTTGCTCTTCATACAAACATGTCTTGAGAGGAGAATCAGTTAGATAAACTGAAAGAGTCTGATGAAAACTTAATTAAAGTAGATGGAAGTAACTCCATTGTACATCCTACTCTGGGAATATCTGAACCTTATGGAGTCTGAGGTTTTGTGAACCTAAGGGATTTTTAAACTCTCTGAGGGCTTGCAAAATGAATTTGGTCTCTTTTTACTCTGTCATTTAAACTCAGAGTTTGTTTTATTTCATATAAGGATAATTCAATTTTTTAAAAACCACAAAAAATGTTTTTCTAGCTAGAGACAATCATGTGCAATGTATTAAGGACAGAGCAGCCTCCAAGTCCAAGGTTTGGCACAGTCTCAGTCCTAAAGAGACATACTTACAAAAACTGGGATTTTTTTCTTCCCCTTTTTTCTGCTGCTTTCCCAGGGTGTCTCTTTCTTTTTCACACAGTCAGCTCTCTGCTTCTTTTCTTACCCTGTTTATCACCATATATACTTCTGTCTTTTCCCTTTTTCATAGTCACCCTTAAAGAGATAGATAAGTAAGATGTGCTCCCAGTAACTCTGGAATCAACGTCAAAATTTTTAATGAGTAATATTTTAGCAGGCTTGAAATCTGTCAGAATGTTTTAGCCCACGTCTAATAAGAACAGGATGTCCATGGATTATTTCCAGCACTCTCGGGTAAGTTTATTGCTTCTGATCCAGAAGCACTGCATTTTGAATAGCACCACACCAAACCTTCAGAAAGTATTCACTCAAATTAATATTTGGATTTGTTTGGGTGTCTTCATGCCTCCTTCTGCATTCACTCATCACGAATATGCCAATACGTGAACAGATGACAGAACTGATCAGAGTAAGAAGTTAATTTTAACTAAATACATAAAAAGAATCAACAGGTGGGAAGATCCCCGAGATCAAAAAGAATTCCTAGAAATTATCAGGAAACGTTTTTGAATAAATTTGAGATAGCTGTAAGCAGTCAATGGGATTTCTTTAAGAAAAAAATCTAATTTACACAGGCAAGGACCAGTAAAATACTCAGCAAAAATATGGAGCATACTCTTTATCAGAGACAGAGTTGAATTAATGGTTCATTCAGCTACTCCAAAGCAACAGTCCAACCTCCAGGGCCACCAACCACCGACTGGCACCAGGAGGAACTTTAAACTCAGCTTCTATTATTGTGGCACATCATCATGCACACCATCAGTAGTGACATATACCTCGAATCTTACCTATCCTTACTTATGCTCCTGCAAAACCATCTAAAACACTACTATCTGACCAACTCCTTCCAGCTAATTCAAAGTCCAACGGCATCTTCCAAGCAGCCTCTGCTTTCTGCTACTTGAGAGCTGTAGACAACTACAATGAAAAAGGAATGTAGAAATCAGTTTACTGTACCTAATCTGTAAAATTATGTTCTCTCTTGCAGAGAAGAGTTACTTTATAAAACAGAGTTTATCAAACAGCCCCCAAAATAAATTAAATGAGCTCCTCAGTCTGGTTCCTTTATCAGACCTTCTCCAGGTCACTTAAAATCATTGCGGATACAGGCCGGTTTGAAGAAATTAAAAGCTAATTCTTGAAAGGGAAAATGTTCAAAGAAAGAAAAGTTGAACATTTAAAGAGCAAGATAATTTCCAAAGAATAGTAAATAATGTGCTATCAGAGGCATAAGTTTCACCAGTCACATTTTTTAATGCAGATTGTAAACAGAAGGTTCATTCTCATGACAGCAAACGCTCTTGTTCGTGAGCCCGGTTTGCGCAGAGGACGCAGTTCATTGGTTCTTTCTTGTGTCCCAAAATGTAGAGTGGTTCACAGGCTGCGGTGATTCAAACTTCCATATTTTGAAAGACTGAAACTGCTTCTCCAGATTGTAAAACAAAATCCTTTTCTTGTGTCCCAGTGCAGAGCCTCATGCCTACCTGACCGGCAGAAGGTCAGGAGGGTTACAGTGTTGGCCGCTCTGCACTGGCTGAAATATCCAGGTTGAAAAACAAAAGAGGAGGTGTGCATTGATTTTGGGCATACTTTATTTCACACGTGTATGCTTTTAGAAACATTTATTGCATCAGAGCTACTGCCAGAAACCGAGTAAGTAGATTTTGGATCTGAATTTACCTTTTTGTTGCATTTTTAAAGAAAAGTCCGACAACACAGGTCAATCTATTCTCAGCTTACAGTTTTTTAAAGTACAGTGATAAACACCCTATTACTGACAGCAGCGTTAGCGTTAGCATTTGCTCACTAGTGTTGCCTGGAAGTCCTTGGCAGAAATCAGGGTTCCGGCTGTCCGGATGCTGCAAACAGGACTTGGTGAAGAAGGTCGGTATTAACAGTGATTATTAGAGTTAAGCTGCAACCAGAACCACTGCTCAAAGGAAAATTTTGGAAAATCTTGAATCCACGGTCAAACTAGCTGCTCTGGCATCTTCTGTGGTAATTGCTTAGTCTGCATTCTTGAAACCCTTAGTTGCTAACTCTGACTGGCTTTAAATTGGAGCACCTTTTCCTATCAAAATCCCAAGACACAGCATCAACAGAAACAATGGAGGAGAAGAGGATGTTATTCTACTTCACAAAGTATTAACTGAACACAGAATAAGGAGAGAGGCTGCACTAAAGTGTAAGGAAACTGCAGTTATATACTGTAGGCAGTAAACTGCCTGCACCTGAAAGGTTCTTTCTTTTTCTCTGGAAGCAGAGGAGGCTGTAAGTGCAAACAAATGGTAAAGCTAACATGAACAAAACAGGAAGAACCAAAAAAAAAAAAAAAGACATAATGGAGTAGTTAAACTCAGTCTCTTAAATAGTTAATGACCATCTTGCATGGGTGCACTTGCATAATCTCAAAACACTTTATTATTGAGAAATGAACACAGATTATTTCCTTTACAAATAGGACAGCCAGAATGTTTCTGTATTACTTCACAGGAGGTTCCTTTCCCTTACAAAACGCCATGACTTCAGTCAGCAAACAATACAGTTTTGTTAACTAGTTACCCAACCCCACGTGCAAAGTAATAAACCTTGTGATACGTTGCTCTTGCTCCATAAACTCTCTTTCGACAATAAAGAAGCCATATCTTCCATTCCCCTTGAGTGAATCTGTGTTAGTTCTGCAGCGTTTCTGTGCTACAGTGCGTCTACAGAAGAGGCTTGAGGTGATGGCACAGACTTCACAAAATATATTACGAAATGCTTACATTGTCAATCCCTCTGTACCCACAGTTAACGGGGACATGTAGCAGCTTGCTACTTTGCTGTAGGAGAACCTGCAACACGTATGCAAAATAATGAAGGAAAATAAACATTTTTAAGGACCTGATCTTGCACGTTGTTGAGTCACCACCAGTGATTTTCATGGGAATGTTTGTGCTTAAAGTTAAGAACATGCTCAAGAGCTTTGCTGAGTCTAAGGCAGAGAACTCCTCGCAGCATTTGTATTTATCCTCATTTGAAACTATAAAGGTGGTTTTGACACTTTCCTCGGCTGTTTTAACTGGTTGATGTATTCTAGAAGTGAGTTAGAACAAGGTGCTTTAAAACTGCATTTTTCACTGTGTGCCTAAATACTTTAAGAAAACTCCTCTGCCTAACCTGAAAAGAATTCATTGACACATTATTATATTTCATAACTAATTAAAGTGTGTACTTTGAGTACGTGATTTACCATGTGCTTTATCTGATTGCATTTGATCTGCCTGACCTTTTAATCAAAAGGGGAAATAGATTTATCTGTCGTGAAAACATGACACAATTACCAACTCTGCTTTACTTTCTAGAATTTATAAGAACTATTTGTACCTAGGTATTGTGAGTCATCTTCCTAGCACAGAGATGTCATCATGTTTATGACACCATGTTTTCTTTTTCTTGCCCCAATTTCCGTTCTGGCTTTAACTGAACAGTTTAACCTTAGACTTTCCCCATTGCTTCCTGTGTTAAACTCGTGCTGCTGAGAATTCTTTGCTGACCTCTTAACCTCCTGCATTTATGTTTACTACATATTGCATAGTCATTATTAAAATCGGTAACATTTTCTTGGAAACATTTTTAAGGTCGCTGAAGCATTTTGGACTGTTGCCTGTTAGTAATCTGCCTACAAAGAATACTGTAAATCAGTGCTTGGCCAGTTGAACTATGATTGTTGCTCCTATTATTGGTGTTCTCAAATGACTGGGATTCTGTTGCAACAGGAGCTTCACAAATACCGGAAGAAACACTACAAAAGAACTCACTGTTGCCCAGATGATACAGGTTTTAAAACTCTTTAACCAAAATGACACATGACTTTCATCAATGAACAATGTTGTAATGGTTCTCACGCTCTTGGCTGGGGTCAAAACAAATGGGGTTTAAGAGCAATTTTTTTACAGGCACTAAATTGTTAAGTCAATGCTTTTGTTCTTACGCTTATAAATAGAAACCTTCAAATGCAATTAGATTTAATACAACGTACTGCAATGTACTCTGAATCTTAAAGCCAAAGGCAAAATTTGCTTGCTATTGTTTTGTCGTGGTGTAAAGCATAATACATGTGCATATTCTCAGACTATTTGTCCTAAAAAGGTTGAACAAAGTATCTTACCTGTGCACAGTCATCTGCACAGTCTTCCACAACATTTATAGAACACTTTAACATAATTATCCTAAAAAAAAATTGAGAAATTATTGTCTGAGTGATTGCTTCACTTGCCACTGTCTTCAGTGGCAAAACCAGTTTAAGAAGCCTGGGCTTCTCCTCTTTCACCACACCAGTTTGCTTCCGCCCCAGCAGTACTCACGGAGCTGCTGGTGGGGCTCTAGGAGAAGGTGGACAGCTGAAAGGATCAAGGTTACAAGTAACCCTGGAGAGGCTGATATATTGTGGTACAGGGGTAGGAATGAGAGACGAGCAGAAGAGGTACATGGGAGGAGGCAGGACTCCTTGCACTGACATTATCTTTGTAACGCAGACTGACATCCTGAGCAATACCCTCCTGCGCCTGGGGAGCAGCTATGGGAGGTGTGAAAAACTCTGCTGCAAGTTCCTAACGCTTCAGTGAAGGGGAAAAGGCACCAAGTCTTTAGCAGCAGCTGTGACTTCCAAAGGCAAATTAACCACAGGCATTAAAGGGGTTACAAACCCATCGCCCCACCCCAAAGTCTACGAACTACAGCTAAAAGATTCCTACTTTTCTTGGGAATGCTTGTTCCTTCAGATGTTGTGATGTTGCTATTTCACTGATGCTGCTGTCACCTTACGTATTTTTTCTTAATGGAAAAATGCACTGAAGGTGAGGCTAGACTTAGAGAAAGCCCAGTCAGACAAAGTTCGCTGGTCGTGGCAGACGCGGTGTCAGCGGTTACCCATGCAGACTTCCCCAAGCTGCTTATCCAGACCTCACCACCTATCCCGGGCGAGGTGGCTGCACCTTCCCAGCTGCTGGCGTCACTGCATGCACAGTCTCCTCTAACCCAGTTCTGTCAAAATTGATCCAGTTTTGTGGGTTTTTTGGTTTTTTTTAAATAATCCCTCACTATGAAGTATTTCAACTCACTCAAATCATTTTGACAGCATAATGTTAACGAGTAACCAGACATTCGATTTTGCTGGAGGTTGGGGGTAGGGAGAGGGACAAAAATTTCCAGTTGGAAGAAAGTGTCAGGCAGGTGACGGCAGCCTGGGTAAGTCAGTCCCTCACCCTGTTGCCAGCCACCATATGTAGGCTAGTCTCATGCTGGATAACAAGGCAGACCCAACCCTTCAGTTACTCCTCACTGATGCTTTTCAGCCAGTCAACAGCACCCGTTACTCAAGAACAAGTAGACGAGACAACTCAAGAGTGCCCTAGTCCAGACAGCATCTGGATTTGGGGGTAAAAGATGAAAAAGCAATAACAAAAAAACCCTCCAGAATCACAAAGTATAAAAAATTGAAAATATCCATTTCAGTTTCGACTTTTTGTTTCAAGTAGCAATACTCCTTGAAATGCAAAATACCGGCTTGGAATTTGCAAATTATGGGGCAACTTCGCCTCTTAAACTGTGCATTTCCAAACATTAATAAACTACGGAGAGACCACTGCCTTATCTTCTTTTCCTGGATTTCTCAAGTTCCTTTTCCCAGCAAATATATTTCAGTTGTGCTCATGTGTCATTGATTTGGTAACCACATTTGCTGTCTTTTGGACTACGCTTGTATTGAGCAAACTTTGAGTTAAATCCAGGTCAGTTCATTCAAAATTTGGCTGTGCCAGAACTGGACTTTTTCGATGGCAAAAATCACTTATTATTTATTCTGATGTTTGAGATACTGCGGATGTTATTCTGTGGAGTTTTTTTATTCTGATACAATGCAGTGTCTGTCAGTCAAGAGCAATATAAGACAATATAAAGCAAAATGTTGCTTTGTATGAGGCTATATTGTTGTTCATTGAGTAACACAGCAGCAAGAATCAACCTCTCTGAATCATTTATATCTGAAGGGAAAATTACCTGGCTGACACACCATTCTTTAACGTAATTCTTCCGTGTCCTACTCCTTTCAAAGGAAATGCAGGGCTATACTTTAGAAACCAAGTAATACATAATAGGTGTGGTATTTGGTAATTTTACTTGCATTAAATTAGCAAGTACTCCTAAAGAGCCCTTACAAAAA
>NC_133896.1:34270705-34410705 GCF_964199755.1 Larus michahellis | reverse complement strand
ACATATGGTAGTGCGTATGCATGTCTTTGTGTGTACAGAAGCGTGAAACCTCATAAGACAATTTTGTAAAGCACAACAAACCTATGTGCTTTAAAAAGACAAGTATCTGCACAGTCCTGTTAACTTACAGAAGTAGAATTCCTCTGGTTTGTTTCATTCAATAATAGGGAATGCAAAACCCCGAGAGAAGATGTTACAATAAATGTACTGGCATGTTTTGCACTCTGTAAACTAATGTAAGGCCTTACTGTTCTTCAATACCTTTAGCTTGCAGACTTAGATGGGTTAGGAAAGAAGATCAGCTGTACTTTAAAATGCAAAGGCTGTTCCCTGAATGCTGGGTTTAGATGCTCACATAGTAACCTATAAGCTAAGGTATGCTTCAAAAATAGATCATCATAATCTAATGCTGTCTTCATCATGCTTTATAAGCAGCTGGAGCTTCAGACTTGAACTACATTTTTTTTTAAACTGTAGCACTCAGTAAGAAAGTATTTTGTTTACCCACGAAAGCTTGTAGTGACTCTACACAAAGAGACTTCCACACCTTCCTTTTAATAACTGCAGGATTTGGGGCCAAATACAAACCGAAGGTCTTTTTCAATACATGGTATTATGTAAATACAAAACCCCCACAGTAGTAAAAGATGTATTGAGGCACTGTAACATTTTGGAAAAACATTTATTTCTACTGCATGTACTGAAAGTCATCAAGAAAGGTAGCGTGAAGCTGTACCATCTTTCCAGGAGTCATGAAGGTGGGTAGACAATGAAGGTGTATATAGGAGCTGGGTGTGCTCTTACCAAGATGTCCGGTGAAGCTAGAGAGTACCAAGAAAAGAGACCGATACATAATTTTTTTAAAACACTTTACAGCAGCTTGTAAATGTAAAAGCAGCAGAAAGGCTTTGTATGCAGCTGAAAGAAGGATGGAACTCGTTGCCAGGATCCAAAAAGGAAGGAAAGCTGTGTCAGTCCTTAGGACCATCGGAATTGTTTGCACCCCTCCGATGCCCAGGCACACAATGGTTTTATCGGTTCAAATCCCACATGTGCCGCAAGGGATGATGAGCCCACGGGAAGCCCAGGACAGCCAGGCAGAGACCACCAGCACCCCCAGCAACAGGGCAGTCCCACACCCGGGTAGGGCCAGGGTGGTGGTCAGGTCGTAGTCCACCAACAGTCCCAGAAGCAGGTATTGAACTAGGTTCATGGTCCATCCAGGGGGTGTATGCAGGTGTTCCTGTGGGAGGGCGCTAGAAACAAGGCCGCCTATTATGTGAGTTCAAGGTCTAGCCAGGAAACAGAGCTGGAGACAAGGCTCCCCGTAACGGAGGTCCAAGGTCCAGCCAGGAAGGCAGCCAGTGAACCCGGACTGCAAGAGACAGAGCTGGACACAGCTCCACCTACAACACCAACGCAAGCATGGGATGCCCAGACCTGAGCTTAAATGGGCAGGGTGGGGGTGGGGGTCCCGGGGAGGCTGGTCAGGGCAGCTACAGCCTGGTAGTGCCTTCAGGGACCTGGGGGAGATGGAGGCAAGGTCCCGCCATTGCCCACGGGACGGAGCTCGCATAAAAAAGAGGGTATTCAGAGGCACAGCCCACTCCGGGTTGTCCCAGACCTTTAGAGACATCAGGAATAAATGAAAATTGAGTTGCCAAAGGAATTCTGTGCTAGTCATAGATAGCCTTATGGTCCTTTAATTTTTGGGAAGATGGCATGTGACCATTTTGTGCCAGTGGTTGGCAATAAAATTATACACACGCAGGCCAGAACCCAGCCTAGGGAGTACTGTGGTAAGGGGTCTATGACAAGATCTCCATGGTAAGTTAGTGAATAAAGTGATGAAGTGGCATCTTGGTGACTTTCTTGCCTCTTTGGGACTCCTCCTAATGAGCCCTCCTCTGCCTCTAGCCTCATTTTTTTCTTATAAGGCCTTACTATAGGTTCATTTCAAAACTTTGCATAAAGTCAAAAACTGCAGAGAAGTTTTTCTGTGTCTTTAAGGTTTTACAAGGTGCCAATCTGATCCGAGAAAGGTCCTGGATGTGAGGTAGACAGCAAGAAGCAAAGCAGACAAAGAACAACAGAACAAAAGACGTCTCACTGGCCCTTATGGGAACCGGAAGGATAGGTGTGGAAAGGCAACACTGATAGTTTTGTTTCTTTTTCTGCATGCTTGAATGATTTTTCTAAGGCAGTTATTCTTTCTACTGTGATACTGTCCCATGTATCTTCCGTAAGAGGAAAAAAACCTTTTAAATTTGTGTGTTTTCTAAGTCCATTTTGGCAACAGTGAAGTTCTCTGAGTTTCTATTTGACAACATATGGTATTTGTTACACACAATCCCAACAATATTAAAATAAAGAATATTTGTAAAGTTTGGGGGAAATAAAATAAATGACGGGCATGCCTAGTACACTGATATAATAATTAATCTGCATTCCCTTCATCCTGTAGCAAAATTTTCACTTTTCACAATTATCTCAACAATTTTACTTCTCTGTGAGACTTTTCCATTTCAGACTGTTTACTAGAAAATTATATAAAATTAGATCATGACCTTGAGGAGTTCTGTAAACTAACATGATGTTAAAAATAACTTAGCAATCAGAATAGAAAGGAACAAATTGTGTTTAATAATAGCATTCACTATCCACAATTAACTCTAAAGCCCCATTAAAACCATGTTTCTCTTTTTAAATAAGTTACCTATTTCAACACAAATTGGCGAATCTACCTAACAATATCTCACAAGATCATATTTTAAATGATCTTAAATTTCTGGTGAAGGCATTCCATTCCTTCCTGTAGCCTCCTTGTTCATTAAGAGCAGCCAAGATCACCTGCTCGTCAGTTTGTCTGCATGTGCTTACCTGTGCGTGCGAGTGTACTCTATGTGGAGCAAAAAGGAGAGTTTGTGATCTAGATGTTCTATGTTTCTTAATTTGGGGTGGCTGTGAGTCACGTAGATTGTTCCACCTGTGTGCTGATCAAGAGTTAAACAACAAAACATCATTACATATTCTAGACATGTTAGTTATTTATAGAACTGTCTGCTATTTTAAAATCCTTCAGATGATTTGTACAATTTATAGTTAATTTTTCATGTCATACCACAAAGAAAGCTTAAGATTTCTCAGTACGGCATGACAAAATCACGTATCAAATTCCAGCGCCATTATTTCAATAACGTATTCTCTATCAAAAATACTGCACCATGAAATCCATCACATCCAGTCCTGCAAAAGCGTTAGTACATGCACAAAGCCACATGAAGACCGTGTGACTCTATTCAGATGAGTAACTTTCCCACACAGTGAAGTCTCAGTATTATGGCAACTGAGGTACTCATGGGCTACAGAAAATCCAGAACGACCTGCAGTTCATACCATAGTCCTGTTTCAATCCAAAGAAGGCCATCAGGAGCACGGTGTAATAAGCACTTCCACAGCAACAACCAAATAAATGGACTCGCCTTTTCCCTGCTGAACGCACTGACGAACCTTTTTATGGAATACCACGGGAGTACAATAAATCTCGAAAAGATGTGTGTTTACATGACAAACGACAGTAAAATCTTTATGGTCAAAGGTAAATTTCAGTCTCCGTTAAAAGATTATACCCATACATTTAACCAAAAAAGCAAATGGCTAAAAGAAATGTGAAGCACCGCGCTGTTTATGGGATAATTATGCTTCTAGCAGCAACATAAACTAACTGCTTAAAGGATTTTAAAGTAAGTAATAGCTGCAGATATTTCTGTAAATGTAAACTGGATTCTGCTTGTCACAATCCAAACATGTACTTAGACATTCAAGAAAAAGAGAATTTAAAACATCGTATAGGAAGGAGAAATAAATGTATTGGACATATTTATGGTTCCATAATAAAACCTTCCTACATTTATGGAGAGGAAGGCAATGTTTACAGCTTCTCAAAATTTATTTTGGCCTCAAAAGCTATTCAATATAGGTTATATATTGGTATCATAAAGTGCAGATTATCTAGGTTTAGACTTAACCACTCTAGTTAGTTATGCACATATTTTTCTTCGTTCAGGAAACATTGCCAAGAGAGAGCCCCACGTCTCTCTCTCGGATCTATTACTACTCACATACTCAGGCGAAACTCCCTCTGACTAACTGTACTGCAGAACTGCTCGTTCAGCACGCTGAAACGAACACTATTGTATTATTTTCTTTAATAATGAATCATTACTGCCAGTAAATAATTTAGTGGGGATAGATTTTTATTTGCTTTACGCGGCTGCCTAAACACATTTCCACTCTCCTGCTTATAGCATTTTCAATGAAGTCAGCTATAACGCTGTGTCACGCTTTCATTTCACGCTTTCATTTCCTAAGTGAGGGGCGTAGCACCGCTCGCCTGATACACAGGAGAGAGAATCTACCAATTCTTAGCAGAAACAGGGGCTGTCACTCATTCACCGAAAGCGTGACTCAGCAGCTGCTTACTCTGTAAAAGTGCTCTGCGCACAGGAGATAAGCAGGAGGGGCAATGTCTTTCCAAGCAAAGAAATTCTCCGGTACGTATATAAACAAAAATGTCCTTCCCACCGTACTGAACTTATGTAACATTTTTTTTCACTAATTCGTTTCAAATCTTCTCGTTGCATATACGGGAGACGGCACAAACTGGTTGATTTAACCATTCCTCATTTTTGCCAGGGATTGATCCATGCAGATTTCGCTGACTAAATTAAAAACGTCCATTTTTTCTCACTGAAAAACTGTACACGCTCAGGTAGGAGGGCGATTTTTCTTCGCACAAGCAAAAAGTTCACAAATGTTGCTCATAATTATTTAAAACTGAAAACCATCTTTCCAAAATAAAAAAAAAAAAAAATGGCTACAAGTTTTCTACACGTGGACACCAGCCAACTTAGAACCCGCAGACCTACAGCAAACACTCCATCTAAAAAGCCAGGGAAAAAGTTCTTCCTCTGAATGTGCAGATGCACATACATCAGCCTGAACGCAGAAAAATGGCAAAAAAAAAGCTAAAATTTGCTTACTGCCCCTTTATAGGAGACTCCAGGTCTGGTGTTTATTCTCCAACAAATGAGAAGACACCTATAACATCTGGAACAATCTTCATTCTCTCTTGTAGAGCAATCCGGGGGAACTGAAGATAGGGAAGAGTTTCTACCTACCAGATTGACTAGGACTCCTCGGCTTCAAGAACGATGACTATGTGAAGTATAATAAAGGTACATAGAACCCAATTCTTACCGTGCAAAACTTGGGGATCTCAAATGAACTGATCAGGAAGAAGTCTGGGGAAAAAAAATAACAAATGGAAGAAGTTTTTGTAAATGCCTAAGTAAGCTTTGACACCGCTTATGATAAATACCAAATTAAACATGGGTTCAAAAGTGATTCAACAATTTCATGCAGATGAGTAGCAGAAATTATTAAATACAAACATGTGGATACAACCTTTGGCTCAGTAAATCCTAAATATCAGACCGCTGGAACATACAATTGCGTGGCCCTGTGCTCTTTCCTACCCTTTTTCCCAGAGGAATCCTCTACTGGCCACTGCCAGAGAAAAAGTATCACATTTTAGGGATCTTTTGTGATACTGTAAACAGCCATCCTTGTGCTTTATGTACTGGAGACGAAAAGTGGAATTTTAAGTTCAGTAGATAATGGTTGTGGTACACGAAGTTCTTAAGTCCTCAAATTACTTCGGAATATAAGCAATACTTTTTTTTTTTTTATAAAAAAAAAAAGGTAATACATGCCATTTTACACACACATTTACAGAACGGAGATCCAATTATAATATGTTTTTATTGCTACCTGTTTGTGCTATATGTTTTGGCAAGAAATACTAAGTGGGGAGCTGATCTTGCTGGTTCACTGAGGTTTGGTTTTCCATCGAAGTATAGCGCTTGTTAATCTCCTGCCCCACTTTGCCCTTTTTGCCCCACCAGTGCATCCACACTTATTCTAACTGGTAAAGCACAGAAACCTCTTGGTAACTACACAATTATTCCAGTTTTGTTCCCTTCTGAACACAGCTCTTGCGTAGAGCCTTGCCTAGAGAACTCTGTAATTTCTTAAACTTACACTACTTTTAAAAGAGTCACAAAAATGCAGGTTACTTTTCCAAGATGTGAAGCATAATTTAGTTGACAAATAAGATCCTCAAAGATCTCCTGGCATAACAAGTGATGCTGATGTACAGACTGCTGTAATTACGGCAATAACATCTCTGGGAATCCAAATGTATATCTTAAATTGTACTCTCTGCCACCAGAAAATGGTAAAAGAACAAAAATAGAAGTTCTTATTCCCATAAGGATCCCCAAAAAATATGTGGAATGGCTTATAGAAAAGGACAGAGTTTCAGTTAATTAAAAAATAGCATTCCCAAAGCTTTTCTTCACTTGTACTATACAAACAAATGAACAAAACAAACAAAAAAATACTTACAAACTCAAGTTAATTTCACACAGGAAAAAAAATCAGTGTTTGCTGAGTGGAAAAGATGAATCAAGATTAATAGAGAAACGCTATTTTTAAATGCCCTAAAAATGTTACAGGGTTAAAAATATAAAGCAGAAATTATTTTTATAGCAACTGGCAATGTCCATTTAAGGCTGACAGTTTCTTGTGGATGAGCAGTACTATATATCTCATGCAGCACCCACTCTTTCGAGTTTATTGCAGTATAACAGCATAATCAGATGGCTTTAAGACTCAGACTCAGAATCTCTCCCTATTTTTGGCTTAAATCCAAGCTATAATTATAGTAAATGTACTAGTTTTTAAAAGAATGCTGCTGCTTATGTTCTTAGCATAGTGATTTTGTTGTTTTCATATTGCAAAACTGAAACTAGACTAGGATAAACACAGAGGGAAAAAATTAAGGCCTAAACCGAGTTTAATATGTAACTCCAACTCACCATCATAAAGCCCAAGAGGCAGGATATGCAATCCTGCATTCCTTACGCACTCGTAATACCTCTTGGCTTCAGTGGAAGTTTTGTTTGAGAAAGCATATAATCAGAACCTATAATTTCATTAATTGCACGCCACAGGCAGTCCGTGTGAGGTAAGAATAATGAACCAAACTTGTTGGAAGGATGGTGGAACCCTCCGCCCTGCCTGCATCTTTGTGGACCACTGTGTCCACGCAGCAAAAGCATGAATCCCCGTTTTCCCCTCTCCCACACACTCCCAGCTCTTCCTCGTGACAGACGCCGTCTGTCAGAGATCGCTGTGCAGACGCTTCACTGGGGACACGATTGCTCCCAGGTCTCTGCCACTACTTTGCATTGCCATCCTTCCCCAGACTCTCGGCAGTACCAAGGATTTCACCCAACGCCGATCCTTACTCCGTGTGGATTTTTATATTATTCATACCAGGCACAGGCAAAATGAATGTTAATGTAGCTATTAGTCCAGATTGCTTTGACATAACGTATTACGTATTTCATTAGATATCCTTTGGGCAATTTAGGAAGTATCATCTAAAAACCATGTGCACGGACTTGACTTTTACAGTATTACTGTACACATAACTTTTCAATGCATACCATAAGCACAAACGACTCCACTGGGCATGCGCTACAGAGAGTTTTACAGTATTCCACAAGGTTTGTTTATATATGTAGGAAGAAATGGCATGAAACAAGAACCTCCCATATTATAAAGGCCTTTTATTTGCTAAAACATGACCGGAGAAAAAAGGCACAGCACTTGCCAGCTACTTCTTCTTTTTCTAAACATAAACCCAACTGATCCAATTTAAAAAGAAACTGGTCGCAGACTGAGAACTGGTAGGCCACATTAGCGTGAGGGGTGAATCTACAGCACAGACTCAGCTGCAAACTGGCATTTAGAAGTGCACAGCGATAGCTTTTCAGCTACAAACACCCCGCTACCTCCCTCTACAATACACTGAAAATCCTACTTCATTTCTACCTGTATAACTGAAGAGAACTCAATTTTTACAACACCTAACTAACGACTAACTTATAGTTTCTTTTACAACATCCTTATCTTAACACAGATTTTATTTTTGTTTGTCTGGTTTTGCTTTGTTTTGAAAGTGTAAAGCATCACCCCCTAAATGATTATAAGGTCTTCCAGCAAAGGAAACCTGACTAAGAACAAGACTCTACACCCATAGCTCTATATTAAAGAAAATACTGAAACCTGCTTTTCAGTATTTAAAAAAAAAAAAAAAAAAAATCTTTAGCACTCCTTAGTCTCCAGAATTGTGCTGGTTATCTTATGAATACGTAAAGTAGAAACAGAATCTCCAGATTAAAAAAAGAAAGGCTCGAACTTTGCACAGGAGCTTGCAATGAGTAGATGCACTCAAAAGAACAAAATAAAAGGCAAACAAATGGAATGTATAAAGATGAGGGTGACTGAGGGATAAGGAGGTTTAAAAGAAAAGGAAGGAAAAAAGAACATAAGAACACTAAAAAAAGGGAGAAAGAAAAGCAAGACAATGAAAACGAATTGTTGAAACTATGGTGGGAGGAACTGATGAATATTAACTTTTATTATTCTGATTACAAAATACATTTCAAAATTGGATGAAACACGTTGTATGTATGTTTTGCCAAGGACATTCTTGGCAATTACAAAGTCAGGAAAATTATAATTCAATCAGTGAGGCATTACTTAAAACCACTTCAAAAAGCAGACCATTTGAACCATCAAATAGTCTGCATGGGTACAGATTTTAAAGATTCAATATTCTGGAGCAGTGCAGATTGCACTCGCATGTTGCACAGTGAACCTTCCAATAATGGGGCCATTAGATAAATAGCAATTTTTCTTCCTGAATGTATTTTACCCGTGTTTGCATCTCATAAATGAGCAACTAAGCCTCATCATCTTTTTCCATATAAAATGAGGGCAGTTTTAGAAAAACGTTTTCAAGCACTTTTACAGTAAAACTTTTATTTTGCCATTAAAATCTGGTTTTAAAATTTAAAAACCTGTACTGTTCATGGCAGCCGAATCAAATCTATGAAGATGGCTTCTGTATTTATCAGATGAGTGTGGGACACTTTACCACACACCAAATCTGTGTGCTTGCCTTGAAAAGGATGCTACAGTCCTAAAAACGTTAGGGCTACGTCACCGCGGCTGTTGTGATACTAGCAAAACCCACAATAAACAGGTCACCTTGACCTCTCCTCTCATGTAAACTGTAATTTCACAGAACTGCTAACACCTGAAGAATGGGACTGGCTGAAAAATGCGCAAGGCATTCACTGTTCACATTCAAAAAGGTGTATGACCCGGCTTGCCCCTGGTAATGCTTATTTACATATCACTGTGATTGCACTTTTAGGTGGAGCTGTGCAGGCTTAACCCCGCAGACGGCTGTAGCCTTTGCAATTTGCCTGTTGTTAATTTTTCACTCTGAGGGTGATGAGGCACTGGAACAAGTTGCCCAGGGAATCTGTGGATGCCCCATCCCTGGAAGTGCTCAAGGCCAGGCTGGATGGGGCTTTGAGCAGCCTGGTCTAGTGGGAGGTGTCCCTGCCCATGGCAGGGGGGTTGGAACTAGATGATCTTTAAGGTCCCTTCCAACCCGAACCATTCTACGATTCTATGTAGTCAGATTTTCAGCGGGACGGAAAACGCCGGCCGCGGGCACCGCGGGTGCAACTTTAAAATACCTCACGGTCCCGAGCCGCGCTTCGCCCCGTCCGCACCCGGGGGAAGCTCGGCCCCGACCCGGCAGGTGGTTAAGACGGGAGCTGAGCCCCCAAACGCCCCGAGCTGACCTCCGGGACGACGCCAAACCCCGCTACGGAGCGGCTGGTAGCCGACCACCACCGCCCCCCGCTCCAAGAGCCACCCCCGGGGGACTCAGGACGGGCAGCGCCCGGCCGAGGACCAGGCGCGGCACCACCGCCCTGACCCGCCGGTCGGGGGGGGGGTGCCGCGGCACAACTCCCCCACCACCACCACCACCCCCCGGGCGGCACCGGGCCGCCGCGGAAGCAGGTGCGACGCCGCCGCCGCCGCTCTGCGCCCCGGGGCTGCGCGGGGAGGCGCCGCCTCACGCGCCGGGATGCGGAGGGAGAGGCGGGGGGGGGGGGGGGAAGGGGGACTGTGACGTCACGTGCCGGATGGGGGCGGGGGGGGGGGAACTGCAGTGATGGAAAATTTTCGGCTCCGCATCTCCTGCGCGTGCCCTCGTCCCCCCCCCTCCCCCCACCCCCGGTCATCCCCGGGCGGCGGGAGCGATCCAGAACGTTCTAACGGGTTCCCGCCCGCCCCGGCGGCAAAGACACCGCTCACCGGGAGCGATTCCACACGGGAAAACCTCGTGTGTGTGTGTGTGCGTGTCCCGGCGGAGCCCCGGGGCCACGTGCCGTGGCTGGGGGCGCGGTGGGTCTCTGCCCCTCGAAGGTGCGAACCGCTCCCGTGTCCCCGCTGCCGCCGCCGCCGCCCCCCGGCCCCGCGACGGGCGGTGGAGCTGCGCGGCCGCCCGCCCTTCGCACCCTCTGCCGTCTCCCGGTGCCGCAGCGGGGGAGAATACAGAAAGGCTTCAAACCACTCGGTGGCCGGGCATCCTCCACACGCGGGAGCGGGCGGCTGTCACGCAACGCGGCCGGGGTGGGGGCCCGCTTCCGAACACACTCCCCCCCACCCACCCTCAAGAAGCGGTGGCCAAAAGGTGGGAGGGTTGGGGCGAGCGGTGCAGCCCCGCTGCCCCCTTCCACGGGGATGTGGCAGCACAGCCCCTCGAAAGTGTCAGGAGCGATTACCGGAGGAAAAGGAAGCGGGATGTTTGTTGTTGTTGTTGTTATTGTGTGTCCCCCCCCCATCTTTTCCCTGAAGTGGGGTTTATCCCGCATAGCCTCGCTAGGGGGAGGCCGTCATTCCCGGTCGCTTCCCGGAGGAAACGCTGGGGGAGCCTTTTCGTCTGCCCCCGGGACGCGGGCTCGCACGTGCATCGTTGTAATTAAAAATAGCGAGTGACAGCAGCGGGCAGCCACGGGCCGGTGGCGCCTGTCAGGCGCCGAGCTACGGGGAAGCGCCGGGGGCCGGCACCGGGTGGCAGCGGGGAGGAAGGCTCCCGGGCGGGCCGGTTGTCGGTGCTGCAGGTGCCGCACCGGGCCGGCTGGAAGCACCTTTCCGGGGGCGGGGGGGAGGCGCTCCCCTGAGAAGCACCGCAGCCTCCCGTCTCCCGCCGCCAAAGGCGGGGGGACGGGGGAGAGCCGCCCGGGGGCAGCCACCCCCGCTGCCATGTGCGGGCGGCCCCGCTCCCGACCCCCCGCCGGGCACCCGCCGGTGACCGGCTCCCACACACACCGCGCCGGTGTCCCGTCCCGTCCCGTTCCCCCCTCCCCCCAGCACCCCGGCGCGGTCAGTGGGGCAGGGCGGGCGGGCGGCGGGGGGCGGGCGGCGCCGCGCCCCTCCGCGATGACGCGCCCGCATTCCTGCCTGAAGAGCGGCGGCGCCCCGAGGGGGCCGTCAGACCGGGAGCGACGCCGCCGCCGCCACAGCGCTGCGGAACACGACACTTTCTTTCCCTTTTTTTACACCGCTGGCTTTTTTAAAGTGAATTTTTTTATTATTATTATTTTTTTTACCCCTACCTTTATTTATTCAGGGCTCTGCTTTCGCTGAGCTTTTATAGTTAAGGGCTTTCTCCCCTCGCGAGAAGCAGCACCCCAGAGAGGAGCATCTCCTCCTTCCGAGGCTTCGGCAGGGACACCTCGCCCGCAGGCTCTTGCGGAGAAGGTACGGCGCGACGGCCGGCAGCAACGCGGTGGGGACAGTTTTCGGAGGCACAGCGGCCGCTTCTCGCCCCCTTTGTCCGGCGGCAGCCCTCCGGCTCGCCCGGCGGCGGCGGCGGACGCGGTCCGGGATGCGCCGCTGCTGCATCCCGGGAAAGATGGAAAAAACACAAAACCCCAAGCGGCCGCGGCGCGCCGCAGTCCCGTGACCCGGTTTGCATTTTTCCGCTGAAAACGCCGGGATGCGCCGTGCCGGAGGGAGGGAGGGAGGGAGGTAACGCGGCGGCGGGACGCCGGTGTGACAATCTCCCGTCGGTGTTGCATCAGCCCCGGGGCTGGGCGGGGAGGTGGCGGGGGGGGGGGTGGGGTGTGAGTGCGGCGCGGCGGTGCCGCTACCCCGGCCCGCTGCCGGTGCTGTCGGTCTGTCTGTCTGTCTGTCGGGGCGGGGGGCGGCATCCCCCACCCCGAGCGAGATCACCTTTGTCTGCCCGCGCGCCCCCCGCCCCGCGCGCGCCTGGTACTTTTCCACTCTGGGGCGCGCGCTGGCCACGTGACGCTGCGGCACTGACGTCGCCTCCTTCCCCCCCCCCCTCCTCTCCCCCCCCCCCCCCTTCCCCAACCTCCGCAGGCGCGGCCGGACCCGCCGCCCAGCACAAAAGAGCGGCCGCAGAGAGAGACCAAAACACCCCCCCGGACCCTCTCCCGCCATGAGCAGCGCCGAGATGGGCAAGTTCAACATCTCCCCCGACGAGGACAGCAGCAGCTACAGCTCCAACAGCAACGACTTCAGCTACCCCTACCCCACCAAGCCCGCCGCCATGAAGAGGTGAGGGGCGGGGGGACACACAACACGGGGGGGGGCAGCCTAGCCCCGGTTTAAGCCCCGTGTGACAGGCCACCTCGGGTCCGGGGGTGTCAGGAAAACGGGAGTGACCGCGAATGTAAACACACGCAATGCTTCGTGTCCTGGGGAGGGGGGGGCGGTGTGACATTCGGGTTTGAGCGGGTGGCGGGGGGGGGGGGGTGTCATTCCGTCGGTTTTCTCGTTTCATGTTGAAGCGGATCAGAAATGGGAAGTGGAGATGCGGGTTTTTCCCCACCATAGTGGCTAACGATGCAATGTTTTGGTTTGGCTGGGGTGGGTTTGTTTTTTTTTTTACAGCCACTATGCAGATATCGATCCAGAAAATCAAAATTTCTTGCTCGACTCCAACGTTGGGAAGAAGAAATATGAAACTCAGTATGTAAGTACATAGCCACAGCATTTCCAATTTCTTGCCAAATTTATGTTTGTTTTAATTCTGAAATAAGTAATAACTTTCTATTAATCATTACCTATCTCCCTTTTCTCAGCATCCGGGTACTACTTCCTTTGGAATGTCAGTATTTAATCTGAGCAATGCTATTGTGGGTAGTGGCATCCTTGGTCTTTCTTATGCCATGGCTAACACTGGAATTGCTCTTTTTGTGTAAGTATATTTTGGTTCATCAAGAAAAAAAATCTTTCTGCTGTGTAATTAATAATGGAAAAATACTTGATGTAAGAATGTGACCTTTACAAAATACCCAGTCATTGCCGTAGGTGCAGCATTGCATGTTAGGATTTATGGCTTGTTTTAAATTAAGACGTGGTGACAGGTTCAGGAGGACTTGCAAAAATTAAACCGATTCATTGCAAGTTCTGCAACCCACAAAACATTTTACAGTGAATTTTCCTTTACTTAGCTGTAGTTTCTCCATGAATAACTGATAGACTTCCCTTGAAAATTCCATTATCCAAGTGGAAAATGCAAGTACTACTTGACAGACTGAAGGCTGTATTAGCTTTTTCGTTCGGAGTTCACCGATTGAAACTGATGACAACAGAAACTTTTCAGTTAGCGGAAGTCGTAATTGCACAAAAAGTACAGGATCGGGCTATAGAGAAGTAGAAGAAAAATGTAAGCAGAAGAGGAGTATTTTAATTGTCTCTTGCAAGTCTGGCTGTGTCTACTCTTTAAAATCTTAGTGGCCAGTCCTGCCTTTTCCTCAACTGATACGGTTGTGCCTATAGAGGTACGATGTACCTAGGCGAATAAATAAATCCTTTTTATTGCCATGCTTTTACTCAATTCAGGGAACTGGTTTCAGCTATAGCTATAAAAATTGCTGTCTCCCTGCAAGGGAGGGATGTGGAATAACCAGCATATCTTTATTGGAATGTCTATATTGGCAAAAGCTTCCAGGTAGAAGACAAGGCTATAGTCACGTAATTGGAAATAGCATGAAGAAACTATTGTGTATAGTGCTTCTAAATGTCTTGGGAAAGTACATTTTTCATATATTGGAGGCAGTTCAGTTCACACAACATGTGATATCAGTGACCGAGTGCAAATGGGAATCCATGGATATGTTTTAAGGAACTTTGTATTTTTATCCTGGAAATAGATAAGTATGCTGAATGTTCAAGAACAAGTGAAGAGTAGCATTTAGTTCTAAATTGGCCTTACTCTGTTGCCAGATTTCCAGAAAGGTGTAGGTCAGATTTACTTACAGATAACTTCACAGCATATCAGGGTAGTATTTAAGTTTCCTGACGAAACTACCGATGTGTAAAGTTTTGATCTAAAGGATTTTGTTTTAAATACGTGGTGATTTGTTAATTTTTTGCTAAAACATTCACTTAGATGATGCTAGACTGAATGAACAATTTAGCAGCATGAATTCAGAAGAGATAGATACTTCATCTCTTTACGCATCAGTTTCATGCTCTAAAGATGTTCTGCAGCACCTGTAGGATAATCAGCATAATGCACATTAGGACATCTCTGTGGAGAGGAAAAAAAGGATGTAAGGTTAGATATTTGAACAGATTTGCATATAATTATATAATGGGTGTCCATTTTTCTGAAGAAAAAAGTGCTCAAAACCGTCAATGTAGCCATTAGGTACTGAGGCCATTTAGTTACCTTTCATTTGCAGATACTGCATTCGGATCTATTTGCGTTAGTACTGTTTCAAAGATAAACGAGCTTGTTACCTTTCAGAACTCAGTGTAGTTTGTATAGTTCCAAGGCAGGAAAGCAGTCAATTGCTGACGATACTGAGGATTTATGATGACACCGCAGGCTTTGCAGACATCCTTTAATAAGCAGGTTACAGATTCAGATCCAGATGCGGTTGATTAAAGGCAGTAAATTCTTCGAAGGCTCTGTGGAGTCACTTGTGTCAGTGCTGTGACTTGTCACTTGTGTCAGCACTAAATAAATGAATGATACGGTCTGGAAGCCAGAAACGGAGTGAGCTTGGAGATGAGTTTGCCGACTGGTCCTGTCAACGCTGCAGGCAGCCATTCGAGGTTAGGACTGAGGGGTGCGGGATCTGTGCTGCTCTAATGAAATGCAACCCTTGCACATCTCACTGTGCTGTTCCTAGTCGGTGCTTGAATTAAATCCTGTCTAATCTCGACCTGTCAGAAATAGAGGTTTATTTGCGTGCATGTGTTGGGGTTGAATTGTCACAGTAACACAACTTTCCTGGATTCCTTGTGCGGATCTTGTGAAGCTTTTCTCAGATGTTCTTGTTTCCAGTTTGTGCTGTGTTTACTAATTTCACTGATGTTAAAAATGACACAAAAGCAAATGTAAAGAGTACTGTGGGAGCTCTAAATGGAGCTCGCCATTTTTGAGCAGATGTGCTGATTCTTAGCTTTTTTATAAAGCAGAGTGCTTGTATTGGTATAAGAAAGGCATGGGGTTTTTTGAATGTATTGTAATTTTCCACTGTGTTCTTCAGCAGCTGAGAAGTCCCCCCTAGCGTGCCACTCCAGGAAGTGCATTTGTTGTGGGAGAGATTTCTTGTTGAGAGATCCGAATTTTAGACGTTGCAAATGTGCTTCTGGAAATAATAGATATTGCCTCTAAGAGCTGTAGGGAAGATAAACAAGCCACTAGCGATTCCCATGTAAGCACACATGAAGAATAACTTTTGAGCAAAGAAAGTATTGTTGGGTTTTTTTTTAGATGACAATAAATACGTATTTCCATTTGAAGAATCAGCTCTCAGTACGTCTGAATTTTCAGTCAATTCTTTACGGTTTTTGCAGTGTCATTTTTACATAAAAAAAGGCATAACACAGATTTAAGCTGAAAAGCTGTTTTGTTTAAGACCAAGAGATAATCTTCGCTTTAGGTACAGTTAGTCGTAACTCAGAGTTCAATAGATGGTGACACACTGTTGGAGGAGGATAGGAAGACAAGAGAAACACAGTTTCTTACAATAATACAAAACCTTTCCTAGTGATACTTTGTTACGTTATTTATATCAAATGTAGCCAATTATAATTGCCTGACACTTGCCGGTGCTTATGCCACCTTAATGCTGAATATAAGCGTTGCTTAATCCTACGCTAGAATTTCTCTGTATGCCAATGAAAAGCATTTTAGTATAAAATCCTTTCTAAACTAGGCAGTAATTGGGTTTTCAGAACACTTTTAGCTGGCCTTAGAATCTACAGGGTTTTCCCAGATAATATTTTAATATGATTAAATTTTATGTTTGATCCGCCTTTATTTAATAAGGTTACAGTAAGTCATTTATGGCTATTAAAATTTTGCATATTTCCCCCCCCCCCAGGATACTCCTGCTGTTTGTCTCGATAGTTTCTTTGTATTCAGTGCATCTCCTTTTGAAGACTGCCAATGAAGGAGGTATGGCCAATTACTATTTTACAAACACATGGTATGTTTCATAGGGTATCTTTGTGACACACACCCTTCCAATGGATTATTTTGTTTTCTTTTAGGATCTTTATTGTATGAACAGTTGGGAATGAAGGCATTTGGTATGGCTGGAAAACTTGCTGCTTCTGGATCAATTACAATGCAGAACATTGGAGGTGAGGACAAGATCTTAAAAAATCTGTACTGCCAGTAGTAATTGTTCCCTACTTATTCTTGGAGACTTTTTTTTCACACAACATGTGTTCATTAACTGCTTGTGTTCAAGTGAAGTTATGAAACATGTTATGTGATTCTTGCATCTTGTGGTATATTCTATATTTGTAATGATCTATGATGTTATTCACCTACAGCTATGTCAAGCTACCTCTTCATAGTGAAATATGAGTTACCATTGGTCATCAAGACATTTATGAACATCGAAGAGACCACAGGGTAGGTGTTAGAACTCCTCATCAGAGAAACTATTAGGAGAAACAAATACGGAGACTGTATATATTTTTATATGAAGACCACGTTCGGTACACCATAGGGTAGCTTCTTACTCAGACAGAGATACAGTAAGTTTGCCCTTCCCCTGAGTGCTCCACTTTAGATCCAGCCTGTTCTGGGAAAAGGGTAGAAAAATACAGGTATCGCATCATAATACAGAAAGCTGTTCTCTAAAGAACATCAGGTAAGTGTTAATGTATGTACCACTCGATAAGGAAAGGTAAATGTTGTTATGGTTGGTTATTTTTGTTTTCTTTTTTTCTTACTGTGTTCCAACTGGTTTGGACTGATTATTTTGGTTTTCTAGTGTTAATATTGTGGGAAGCGATTAAATATAAGACTAAGGTGCAGTTATGTAATGAATGTCTTAAGGAACAGTTCTCAAAAAGACATGGGGACTAAACATTGAACTTAAACATTTGAGTTTATATGCCCAAGACTAAAATGGTAGATGGATTGCCATTTAGCCCTGGAGACACCTTGACTCCATAGTGGCTCTCCTGCTTGGCTTTAAAAGGCTTGGGTGCCTTGGGTAGGATTCATTTTATCTAACCATACTGTCTGAAAGTTAGATTTTGAGCTCATCATTACTCTGGTCTTTGTATAAACAGTGGAGAAAAGTGATTTTCTGTAGCGGTGAGTTCAGTGCACCTGCCTTAGATACCTGGTTTGGGCATCTCCAGAGAGCAGTTTATCATATCACTCTGTGTTGAGAGGGTGTGTAAAAACAGCTGTCTAAAACAAGATGCCTGACTTCAGATGGATAGAGTTAAGTGCTATAAATCTCACTCTTCAGAGTTGTACTTCTGTGCCTTGTCCTGAAGTGTCCCAGTCTTGAGAGGGCTGAGCAGCTCAAGACTCCAACTTACACCTAAGCCTGAGTTCAGAAGGTAGGCGTTTTTCTGCCTCTGTTCCCCCAGGGGTTCAAGCCATTTGGTGGTGTTCATACAGCTTGCTGATAGATATTGTCATGACAACGGTGATAGCCATCTTTTTTTTTTTTTTTTTTTTTTTTTAATGTACTCAAAGAATATTTACTTAACAGTGTAATGTTTACAAATTCTGTCCTGGGAAGGTTTGTTTCCCTCCTTTGGCTGAATTCAAGGCCTTATTTTCCACTTCTTAAGAAAGTCCCTGGAGTAGCCAGTATTTACAAGGGGGCTTGGAGGCAAATATTTTTAACTGTCCCATCTCCAGAGTAGAATTCAAAATTGGTTGCAGTTCAAGAGGGAAAGTTAAAGGCCCTCAGTCTCTCTGGATACAGCTGCTGATCTGCAATATCTGGCAGACAAAATTTAAGAAAAAATGAGATTGGTATCTTAAGTGTGTTCTTGTTGGCTGGTACTAGGTAGCTGTACACTGATTTAAAGTCAGTCTTTTCTCAGTGCTCTGGCAATTGTGGACTCCATTTAACTGACTCTCTCCATGCGTTGCTTAGGGGAGTCTGGGTGGCTACCATTGGCATGGATTCCACTCTGGCAGCCTGGTGCCTAAAATGTAAGCACTTAACCTGTTTAAATGTCCCAAAATAATGCTTACTGTAGGAGGTATTCTGGAATTCTGAAACAACATTTCAAATACTAGCTCCATTATAAAAATTCGTTTAGCAATTTTTAAAATAGTCAGCTGTATTTTAAAGCTGTGCAATCCCATTCTTTACTCTTCAGCACAGGAAAAGTCTTTATGTCCTTGGTCTGAAAGTCCTGATGGTCTCCATGTGGGGCATGCACAATAACAGTGCGCGTTCGTGTGACTGTATCAAATGCAAGGAATCTCTGTGCTGTGACTTCTTTTAAATTTACTATGAGACTACGTTTTTCTAAAAAAAAAAAGATGACAAAAGATGTGTGACGTTAATGTCCTACACATCTGAACTTTCTAAAATAATTTTTTTACATTTAGTTATCCCAGATAAAACTGGGTAAAGAGAGGACCAAATTGTTTTTGCATTTGCTACATAGATCCAGAGCAAATCTGTTAAAGTTATTCCATATTTCCGCAAGCATATACAGGCTTATAATTCAGCAATTGAATTTGAATGCATAATTTGCCAATTGGGTCATTGACTTTTTTTTGTTTACCTAAATAGTTGACAGTCCATTTAAAAATAAATACTCTTATCTGATACCATAACAGGATATAAAGTATTAATATTTGGGAATAAATGCTTAGTGTTGCTTGAATTGCTTAAAGCATATAGAATGTTCGTGTAGGACAGATGGAGAAAGCAGTTAAACTGCCACAGTTAAATACTCAAGTTTTTCTGTCAGTTCAGTGAAATTGCATTATATTTCCACGAATCTAACTTTGTTTTTCTGCGTTTCAAAGGAAGATGTTAATCATCTAAGAGTCAAAAATGTTTTGTTAAAAAATAGCTGCTGCTGCTTCTTATGCAATGAATGGCAAAAATGAACTGAAGGAAAAAAATCTTCTGAGGTTCTTATCATAGTTTCCCTACGTAAAGGGACTAAACGTGCCTCCAAGAGACTCCCAGTGCCGGTTGGAGTTTTCTCAGCCAGTGGGCTTGAGCTACTGCCTTAACTCCAGCCCTCACCTGTTTTTCTTTAACTCCCACAGGGTACCCAGCAGAATTTTATTTCCATTAAAAGTGGCTCACCACCCTGCTGGGGCCCTGCAATATTCTAATAACATCTGGAGAGTTGGGAACCAACATTTAAGCAAATTACTGTTTTTACGTGATTGATCCCAGTTGACTTTTTTTCTGACCAGTCATTTATTTTCCTGTCTTCTGACTTTCAGATGCACATTAATTTTAGAAAAGGACACTAAAGGAAAGGCACAATGCAGGTTTGGGGTGAGATGAGAAGGTATTGTAGGGCTTTAGGTCCATATAGTAAGTTGAACGCTAATCCTTTGTGACATGAGGTACTACATTTTTTTTAAGAAGCCATATGTTTTAGGAGAAATAAGAGTGAAGCCTAAACTGCAAATGTCGTAATTTTTAAATACTTTGTTTACTTACAAATATTACCTTTTTTCTACAGAGAATGGTATCTTAACGGCGACTATTTAGTGCTGCTGGTGTCTGTCATCCTCATTCTTCCCCTGTCCTTACTGAAAAATTTAGGTAAGCAGTACAGTACAATCAAAATAAAAACATATTGAAAATACTGTGAGGAACGGGTTGATATAACATTTGGGTCTTGAAGTACTATGTGAATTAACAGTTGCCTCCAAACTTGTCTCTTGGGACTAATCAGTGTTTAAGTATTTGCTGTCAGTCTACTTCAAAAAAGAAAAAAAAAAGATCAGGACAAGTATTTTAAGTGACAGATGTATTTATGGAAAGTAGAAGGACAATAGATAGGATAGCGTTAGAACAAGGCTCAACAGTAACTCTGTGTTCTTATCACAACATTTGACCTATTTTGGTTGGTAGTGAAATAGTATAATATTATTAGCTAAGAGTGTTAACTATTAGAGCCTATAGCAATCTCAAAAGAATAGGGATGCTAGCCCTGGGCAGTTAAAATGTCTTTGCAATGTAAATAGAAGTCACCTTTTTCATTTTACATCCCAAACAGTAGCAGAATATTCATACCAGATGCTGTATCTGAAATAGCTGTAATCCAGTAATATATGTGAATCATTCAGTTAACATACTCTTCGTTCAGAGAATCCTGTAGTACTAAGAGTCTCAATGTGAATTACTTTCTCAAGTTACTACTTTCTACAAATTAAATGAATCAACAAAAACCAAAGGGAAAAGGCTAAGTTATCTCATAGTGCATTCTGTTAGAATTAATTCTATAATCATTCTTAGTATATAATAAAAAATTCACATACTTGGTGGTGTGGTGGTTTTGTTGTGGGGTCTTTTTTGTGAGTTAATATTACAAGTAAGTTTAATATTACAGACTCACTGTACGTACAGACCCTAATTTGTCTTTGAGAACTTTCAGATCTGGGTTGAGATTAGCGGAAAGTCAATGAATAATTAACTTTTTCTATGTAACACTAAGAAAATGGCAATCTAAAGAGATCACTGGCAGAATATATTTTGTCATAATGTTATGACAGGGATGGTGTTTCTGTTTATTGTACCTTAGATTTTTTTCTCTTTCTTGAACACAGGGTATTTGGGCTATACCAGCGGCTTTTCCTTGCTTTGCATGGTCTTCTTTCTGATTGTTGTAAGTATAATCTTGTAGGCTTCCAGGCTTGTAAAGCTGCATTTCAAAGTGAAACTGAACATAGTTTCTGAAAAGTTTCACAATTTGCATTAGTCAAAGTAACAATAAATACATGGCTTTTTTTCTAGGTAATTTGGAAGATGTTTCAGATTCCTTGCCCAATGGACAGTGACTTCATGAACATGACATTAGCAAATCTGACAGTGGCGCCTTTAGTAAATGAAAACATAACAAGCGATGATATGTGCAAGCCAAAATATTTCATCTTCAATTCACAGGTAACTGGCTAAAAATCGGACTCTCTGTTGAAAATAACTTGAGAGAGACTAAATACAGAGCAGATAAATTAGATCATTTTTCCTTCAAGTAGTTGCCCAGTTATAAACTTGGGATGTGCTAAGACTTTCTGTTCCAGTAGAGTTAGGCACTGTTTACCTTCTGTAGACTGGGTGTTTCCACACTCCAAACACACGGGAATTAAAGGAGTGTGAGGTGCCTGCCTGAGATGAGTGGCAATAAGCGCATCTCTCATTCTCCAGCACGGCTTTTCTCAAGTTCCATTCAAGTAAGTTAGTAAAGCGTTTTAGAAAGTAAACGGCAGAAGAAGGTGAAGTAAATAGTAAAAGCATGCGAATGGGAAATGTATGCCAGGATTTGGAATAGATTTTAACTTCCCAGTCACAGTCCTGAATGCTCCCAATTAATTACAGTGGTGAATCTCCACACATGGGGAAGGAGTGTGTGTAATAGCCAATACCAAGACCAGGCTATAATGGGTTAAGCCTGTGAGATGCAGAACATAATTCTGAATGCAAATATATTCAGCTCAGCGTGGACTTCAGTGAGATTTGAGAGTATGTGGTACCTCGGGGTCTGGGTTTAAGAAAATATGAACTTGTTGTTTTAATTTTTGCCAAAGTTTCAGTTGTAAAGAACAGCTAGTCTTTAAGACAAACTAAAGCAATGCCTAAGTCAAAACTGAAAAATCTACCGCTGAGTTTTTTAAAACTAAATTTATAATGTCTGTTGAGATACTTAAGAAAGATACTTCTGTTTTTCAGACTGTCTATGCTGTCCCAATCCTAACGTTTTCTTTTGTCTGCCATCCTGCAATTCTTCCTATCTATGAAGAACTGAAAAGGTAAATGTTAGATGTGTGCCTGTAATTTCACTAAACGAATAAAAACAGTGTAAAACAGTATGTTCTCGTTGCTGACAATGTTTCTTTTTCTCTTTCTTGTAGCCGAAGCCGTAAAAGAATGATGAATGTGTCCTATGTATCTTTTTTTGCCATGTTCCTCATGTATTTATTGGCTGCTCTTTTTGGATACCTGACATTTTATGGTGAATATTGCCTTCTCTGCTTTCTTTTAAATGAATTACATTCCGCAAAACCACAGTATTATTTTAAGTTAGAGCGAGCGTTTACTACAGGTTCTATATATACACTGTTTGTTGGGGGTTTTTTTAGTACTTTTATAAGTGCAGACCCAAAAGGAGATCAGCAGCAGAATTAGGCCCAAGGCACAGGATTAAAATTGGATTAAACCAGATTTAGTGCCTCCAAGTTATCCCTGTGTAAAATGGAGATGTGCTTACAGGAGCTGTTGAGGCTTTCAATTCACAGTGCTGTAACTGTAAAATTCGCTTAGGATTTGGAGCAGAAGCAGTTGTGTGAGAAGTATGTTGACTACATCTAATTAAAATACTGTTTTCTTTATAGGAAATGTGGAACCAGAGCTGCTTCACACCTACTCTGCTTATCTGGGTGCTGATGTTCTTCTTCTTATTGTGCGTCTCGCTGTACTTATGGCTGTAACCCTTACTGTACCTGTAGTTATTTTCCCAGTAAGTAATTTATTTTTTTAATCCTACTGCTGTTTTTTTGTGTTCATCACCTGTCCTGCTGCAGTCATTTACTGATTTGGCAACACCCACTTATAGAATTTTTCTCTTAACTGGAAAAGGAAATTTATTCTAATAAGCTTGGTGAAATGGCTCTATACTGTTAATTCAAATATATTCAATAACTAGGCAACATTTGCAAAGCAGTAGATACAAATACGTTCAGTTGCATTGTTTTCCTGGTGTGATTTAATTGGAGGAGTCAAACAGATTGCCCCTTTATAAAAGTACTTGCGCTGTTGTATTATCAACTTACTTACAAAAGTCAGAGTGTTTTTGTAGGTACATTGTGAACGTGAATTCTGCCTGTTTAGATGTATATTGTTGACCAGCATCTTTAGATGTTACAAAAGTCCCTGGGATTTATTTTTGTTAAAAACAGATGTTTTTCCTTGTGTTTTCTCCACTACTGGCTGTGCTTTGAAAATCTCAGTCACTGAAAAGAGAAACAAACCAGAAACACAGGCCTGCCTTTGCAGGAAGTAAATATTTAAATAAAAAAATACTTTAATGTCTTTCAACTCCTATTAAAATCTGAAGTGTACAGGAAAATGTTGTTAAAATACTTTCATAAGGAAGGTCTAATTCAGCTGACAGTCACTGGCTTGCACAGTGAAGACTAAGCTGTCTTCTTTTTTTTTTCCCCCTTTTCAAAAGATCCGCAGTTCCATCACCCAGCTGTTGTGGGCAGGGAAGGAGTTTAGATGGTGGCGTCACTGTTCCATTACAGTTGCTCTTCTGGCGTTTACCAACGTGCTTGTTATCTTTGTCCCTACTATCCGAGACATCTTTGGATTCATCGGTAAGCATTTCCACGTCAGTTCAAGTAGTCTTTCAAATCTTAGAAAATGCCGTTGCGATCTAATTAAATTATATTTACCTGTTTATGAATATTTATTCCTACGCTTTTTAAATACAGGTGCATCTGCGGCTGCCATGCTGATCTTCATACTTCCTTCTGCCTTCTATATCAAATTAGTGAAGAAGGAACCAATGAAGTCAGTGCAAAAGATTGGGGTATGTAGAGACAAATATGTAATAGTTACACTTGCTTACTAATTCAGGGCAAGAACTTTAGTTTCCTTCTTCACAATTTAAGAATTTTGAAGTCCTGGTGAATGTAGTCACCTGGCGCTTAACGTTATCTTAGTTAACATGTGGAAGTTGCACAGGTACTCAAAACTGAGGAGAGTGATGTGACTTCAGTGACTTCTCTTACCCCCCAAACTCAACAGTAGTTGGGTCATTCTGTTGCTGAAAAGAACCAGATTTCAATAGATTGCCTGTAAGAGCTATACTGAAAAAGTCTTGTCCTCCTTTAAACTTTCTTTCAAGACTTACTTGCCTAATTTACCCCATAAAAACTTACCTCCACTGATCATTTGGGTCATCCTGAATGATCTTGGTGTTCTTACTGTTCTTAGACATACTGACCAAGAACCAAATCGTGGACATACTGAGTCAGAATCAAGTCAGCACAGTGGTACAGCCTGACTGGTATCAGCAGTTACCTCTCAGTTGAGGGTGAGGTCTGCTATGCTGAAAATAAGTGTACTTCTTTATTTGAAAAAGGACCCCAAGTATGAGAAAGATACCTAGCTCCTAGTTTACTGGGATGTCTTGTCTTTTTTACTTTGTCCTCCATAAGCGATGGCCTTTGTGCCGTAAATGGGTATGACTTCATGGATATAGTAGCAGAAACTGAAATATTTCTTTTATGTTTTCTTTTTTCAGGCTGCGTTCTTCTTTCTAAGTGGTATACTTGTGATGACTGGGTGTATGACACTGATTATTCTAGACTGGACCCAGAATGTTGCATCTGATGGCCATTAACTGTCCTGGTTTAATCTCTAATCCTCCACTTCAAATGCCAGTGTTCACTCAGTACCACTGAGAATCAAAATGAGCTATTCAGCTTCCTTTAAAATGCAGATTCTTTGTTGATGGTTCTTCTGATTGTAGAATACCCGAACTCTGCCTTTAAGAAACTATTCTGCATGATGGAAGTGGATTTTAACATCAAACCACGTGGGTGTCTGGCTGAAGGAAGTGACAACTTTATTCCATTCCAGAGAATGGACAGAACTCTCCGTAGACTTTTATCAAGCCATGTTTGGCTTTCGTCATTGTTACTTGGATATTTTGTTATTTTACTTGAATGTGCCTAATGGAACCATTTGATGTGAGAAATAACTCTTTAATTTACAGCGAAGTGTTTAAATAACCAATGAGAGAGAGAGAGAAACGCTATTATTTTTTGTACCAAAAATTCTTATGGACCTCAAAAGCACTATTTTGACTTTAAGAAACATTTTTCTAAAAAGAATAACATAGAAGAGCTCATAAAAATATTTAATCAGCGTCCTAAATTAAATCTAGAGGCATAATTAGAAGAAATTTTATTTTAAAAAATATTTCTAATGACCAAAATAGAAAATGACCCAATTGAAGTCAAAATTCTCTAATTATAAATGCTTCCCATGAAATTCACTTGGTTCAAAGTAGAGTGAAAATAATCCTGAAAATAATTTATCAGCTTACTTAAGTAGCTACAGTTACCTTAGTTCCCAGAAATGGTGTGGAAACCCAAATTTTCAAGCTTTAAAAAATCCACCCTTTAGAACGGGTACGTTTGAGAAAAACGTAGCTGATCTAAGAAATCGTAAAGATGGCGTTGACATTTCCCTTCTTGAGGTACTCAATAGTGCAATTGGGTAAAACAGGGTTTGGGGGGTTTTGCCTTTTTGTGTTTTTTCTGTTGTAGATATGAACTCAATGGCTCTGGAGTATCGCGCCATTAATATAAAACTCCCTCCTGGAGTTCTTTTTATTAATAAGGTCCATTTTCAGTTGTAGCAATGTTTGTTGGATTTTTTTCTTCTGTCCAATCTATCTTGACACTCTGTAGGAAAACAAAAAGGTCCTAATGTAGTTTACTAGTTGTATAATACTCAAAAACTGTACAGTATTTCTCAAATTACTCATCCATTATTGGATTTTGAATTACTTGACTATTCTGTTTCTGAGTCAAATCCACAGAATAACTGCACCAGTATTTCATGCTTGGTACAAACTCTCTTCGCATACGCAACTGGGATTCCTCTTCCAATTTATACTGTATAGTACTATTAAAGATAACCTCATAGACTGGATAGTCATCTCATACTTGTTTGCTTCAGAAATAGGTAAGTTTCTTATGAGCCCTAGCTAGCTAGCTGATGAAACAGGTGCTGTATGGTTGTGATTAGCTGTTTTGTTTCTAGTGCATGTTTACTCTTTCATTCTTATCCCAGGTTGAAGAGAAGTAACACTTGTTTAACAGCGTACTTGGCTTATAAGAGGTTCTCAAACGCAACAATACTGGGTACAAAAGCCTAGATAGAGATTATTAATGAAATAATCATGGCAATGTGGTCGACTGTCTTCATCTGACACGATGCGTTCAAAATCTGATTTACAAAGTTCCACTCAGACATCGTGTCAGAGGGAACAATAAGGGCCTGTCATCCATCAATTAAACAGTGCCTGAGACTTTTTTGCTCTTGTAGAATTAATCAGGAACAAAGCTAAATGATAGTCACTGTTTGGCAGATAATGTCAATTTCTGCCCAGCCATTTAATATCTATGAAAAAAAATTGCAGGTATTTTGTATTGATACTTCTGCATGACTGTAAGTACTGGTCACTAAGTCTGTAGCGTAAAACTGTAATGAGAAGTTAAGATTCCTCTTGTGTTGTTCGTATTATTAGTTCGGTGGTACTCAACTGGCAATTAACGATCCTGGAGTCAGCACTGACGAACGCTCCTTAGGTACTTCTCTGCCTCAGGTACTGTACATCCATGGCGAACTATCCCATGTTACCTGATCTCCACAGAAGTGCTGAGCGTGTGCCTCCTCAGTACTTTGGCAGCTTTTCCTCTTCCTCTCCGCCAACGTAGAAAGGCGGAAGAGGATTAAAATGTCGTCTACCTTTGAGCAATTTGTAGCACATAAGGGATGAAGCGCTTCCCTTGACAGCATTTAAAAAGAAAGAAAAGAGAGAAATAGCCTCCCTTCTCTCCGTAACCACGGGAAGAGGAAGGAGGTGCAAGTGAGAAGTTACTGCACAGCCCTTCTCAGCAGCCAGAGAGGAGGAAGATTTTTGTGACACCTCACAGTATATCGTACATGTCACTTAATTCTCTGAATGTAGCAATTTCCAGTTTTTTTACATTATGTGTTACATCATTTGATGACTGGCTCTCCACCTGCAACAGTTGAGTTCCACTTGGCTGGGTTGATTTCCAACATCTGATTTATTTAATTAATTTTGCGTTTCCAAACCTGTCTGCTTAAAGTTACCTACATTACAAACCACCTGAAAGAGCAGCTTCAGTATTAAACCACTGTTTTGTCACCTCAGTTGTTAGACATTACTGTCTTCCATGATATTTCAGTCATAAATGTAATGTTATTTATAAAGCATTAATCCATTAAAACTAAACCTATTTTTCAATATTTATGATAGTCTATGTACATAAATTGTATGTGTGTATATACTGTAAGTATAATGTATATAATGTAGGTTTGGAATCCAGGATTTATGTATATATTCCTCTCTCATTACTGATTGTTACATCATTTCAAGGAGTTGTTCATGGTGTCCATCTGTATAACAACTGTCCAAGGAAAGATTGTTTTACAACAAAATGCAATGCTTACAAAGATGGAAGAAATGTGTTACGCCTAAGGTGTGTAAGAAAACACTAAGATTGTATTTATTACAAATGTATATGTTGCAATAAACACAGGAGTCACTTGGGTCCATAAAAAGCATCGTTCAGGTTCATGTATACTTTTCCTCTAAAATTTACCATGGATGTTACGATTTCCTGAATGGAGCAATTTAACAGCTTTTACGATCTAACGTATGTTAGGCCACCAAATTCAGGCATCCTACGGTACATCCGTGTACATATGTAAATATCCACTGTATTGTTAGAGGCCAACACTCTAGCTGCAGTTGTTGGCAGGGAGTGCAACACAGTTTCAATGAAACATTGTATGTTTGTTTTAATGGAAATAAATAAACAGATAATCCTAAAAAATGGTGTGGTGGTTTTCTTTTTGTGGGGGAGGCATTTGAAGGGTCTTCCTTAAAGACGATACTAAAGCTAGCTTTAATTTCTTGCCTATTTAACTTATTTATGAGCACTTTTCAGGAATAGGGGGAAAAATAGCATACAACTCAGTCCACAATCTATGACACTACAAGAGTAAACAGAACAAGCCTGGACATTAAAGAAAATGAGATTAAATTCTGCAAGGAACCTGTATTATGTCATTTTTTCAGTACAGGCATATCTGGAGACAAGACTCTCTGTGTTAGATCTCGTGTAAGTGTAACAAATGAGTGAGTCTTGCCAAAATCCTATGCCATTCTCCTCCAACTGAATCTCCAGGAGAAAAATAAAAAAAAAAATTCAAAACAGGTGGGTCTGTTTCATTTGTATTTTAGCGATTGGATACAAACCAAGTGCAGCACATCAGTTCTTTGTTCTCCAGAAATCTGTTTCAATTCATATGAATCTTTGTCCTTCCCAGATATTAAAAATGGGGTGTGAGAGGCACTGGAGGTGTAACTCCGTGTGTTATGTATGTAACAAAACATCATATGAAAGGAATGTTAAAGAGGTGTATTTAAGTACTCTGAAATCAGGAAAAGCCTCAATTAAGCTTGCTTTAATTACATGATCACATGGAATTTTTTGCTGGAATCCCCACTGAGTAGCTATTCATTATTTTATTTTTTACCACGTTTTCTACGTGTTCTTAGTGTTTATGTATTTGCTCAAAGTCCGAAGCCCATCCTGATGAGGGATGAATGTCCTCATTTCTTTCTCGTTCTCATTTTAATGTCATCTTTGTGAAACACAAACGATTACTCATTTTCACAATGTTGCAGGCCTGTAAGAAGTTGTTAATCAGTTTGCACACCTGGGGACCTGAAGTGTTGGAGAGGCAGTGCCGTGAAGCAGCCATGCATTTGAGGCCACAATTTAATGTCTGGCACTTGCTTATTTGGTATTTCAGCCTTTGCTTACACGCATCCGAAACATAACTGCAAGCAGGTTTTGGGGGGAGCATCATCCTTGAGACAAGAACCCTGAGCATCAAGTTAGCCCCTTGGAAAGGGTGATCATGTCTGGAAATGCGCCTTTTCAGAACTTGCCTACCCTCCCACAGGAATTTCACAGCAGTGGAGAAGCCCTTTCCCTAGAACGCCACTCCGCTAGTTGACCAATTAAGCCCGCCTCTCCCCAGCCAGGCATTTCCATCAACTTAAATATTACGTGAAGTCGTCTTTTCTACACACTTCTGATTCCTCCCCAGAGCTGGCTCACCCTGTGTGAGGAATGAGACAGTGCAATGATTAAAAAAAAAAAAAAAAAAAAAAACAGAAATGATGTTGTGTGACAGTATCATTCTTTGAACCTCTTCACCCACCACAAGGCCTTTGCTCCAGAAGAGGGACAAGCTGTCGCTTAGGGTTCATTCACAATGCTGAGATTTGGGAATCTCTTGAGGCCTCTGCAGGTGAGAGATGGCATCTTTACTTTCTTCTGGTTCTCCTGAAGTTTACCTCTTTTTCCCCGCTGGGAACAGCTCGTGTACCCGTTTGTAGGGCAGCACAGCTCCCATTCAGTCTGTGTGCCCAGGTTTCCTTCCTGGAGAAAGAGAGCAGAGGGTGGCTAGTGTAAACCCAAGTTTCAGCGCCAGAAGGAGCCGAGGTGCCACGAGGGAGCCCCCAGGCCTGATCTTCCATGAATGTGGATGTAGTATCCTATCTCCACTGCAGGCGCGCCCAGCACCTGCTTCCTCAGCCTTTCTGGTTTCAGCCTCTTGAGCTGGACCTGCTTTCACAGGCATTTCCTTCTGTCTTCTTGCACAGCTGCTTTTGGCTGCCATGACTCCTTGTCAGCTCCATCACTCTTACTCTGACCCCGGTCCCAGCAACACCGCCTCTCCCAGCTCCTCCTGCAAGCTGCCTTCCCTCATCTTACTACCTTCCTGACTACATGCCTGCCCAAGTCCAGCTCCCACCCTTCCGCATTCACTTCACCCAGGCACAGCTAGAAACATCTTCCTTTGCTTTTCCGAGCCTCTGGCCAGCTGGTCTCCTTATGGCCTCTGCTCTAACTACAAGCCTTTTCTTCTTCTTCTCTGGCCATCCCACCAGGTCCTGGGTCTCCAGCAGGCACACGTGGACTCCTTTGGTGGCCCGGAGAAGCCCATTTCCACATTCAGGTTGGACACCTCTTGCCCCTCCAGTTTTTGGCCAAGCACGAAGCCCTGCTGCAGAGAACGGGAGGGACAACTTTTCCCAGGAAAAATGATTCATTATTTTGCTACGGGAAAACATCCTCTTGTCCACACTTTTATTCCCAAATGGGCCAAATCATCCAGGCTGATTGTTTTTCCATGCAAAGGCACAAAAACACCACCTCGCTGCAGTTACTTGTCATGGAAAATGTCAGGAGAAACATCTGAAGCTAGGTAACATTTAAAAGAACAGAAATGTATTCCAGTAAGAGACCAGTTAGGTCATCCCAGTAACAGATGACATCTTCAACCATGTTTGAAAATGTTATTTAACTTAGAAATAAGTGCTATTTTTTATTTTCATTATTACTTATATATATTACAAAGGGGGGAAAAAAGGCTTTTCCAATTGCAGAACATAAATTGATAAGTAATATATGTTGGATAGGCACTAAAAATAGCATAGAAATTCATTATGGGTCTTGAAGAGGAAGTGTAGCTTATTTAACTAGCTTTTTGGTCATCTTTAAAAATCTTTTTTACATCATCTCCAAACAACTCCGATGATTACAGCAAAATCAAATGGAGCCAGGTGAGGTGCTGTGGGTATTCCCAAACTCTCAGCAGTTATTGGGCTGCGACTAACGTGGTCAACCACGTGTCTACTTTTTGTTAAAATAAATACCAGTTGATGAACAGCCAATATTCCTCCTTCCTGCCCACTTCAGTGAAATGATTTAATCCGCTGGTGCAGTGTATCTCAGGGCTGGAGCCCAGGTCACTATAGAGAGCAGACAGACAGGTCTCACGAGTGGTGGCCACGGACTGGGAGCTGCCCCGCTGGGCACCTCACCCTGCCTGCGGCCATGTCACCTGGCGACCTGGCTTCAACCTCCGCTGAGGACTTTGCGCGACGAATACGACTGGTGATGGGCAGGCATTTCCACCGCGGGCAGGACACAGGGAGCACGCCCCAGCGCCATGGCTAAGGGAAAAAAAGACAGCAGTCAAAAAAATAACAGCAGAGCCTCAACTTTGTGGAAACATGGAGAGAAGCCACAGAGAGCATGAACAGAGGTTCACTCCGTGTCCGTCAGAAAATGGCAGCATCCAGAATAAAGACCTTCAGAAGACAGGTTTGAAAATAGCCACTGCCAAATTATTTGCCTTGCTCCTTAGACTCAATCAGGGAGGCATCAGCTGTGAAACTGTTGCTCTGCAAGGATTAATGGACTCCAAATGAAAATGGCATAAGGGGGATGTGTTTTTCTGGGAAACAAGTGAGGAAGTTCCAAAGAATACCATGGTATTCCATTTCCAAGGAAACCATAGTGTCACAAGAAGCTGCTGAAGAGTTACCAGAGGCCAGTGCTGGATGCAGGTATTTCCTGATGAGGAGAAGCACCAGGACTGTCCCTCCCACAGAGATCAAGCCAAAATGTCTTGAAATCAGGAAATGATGAAATCTGTACTAAGGCAAATCGACTGCCCATGGGGACCATCAGTAGCCTCCTGCCATCACCCAGCTCAGAGGGGCTGCAGGCTTCCTGCTTCCGCCAGATTTCGGCTCCTACCCTCTTCCCAGAGATCAGATGGGTCTGTCACCTTACTGCAAAGATGAGCACGATAAGACTTAGGTTCTTCTAATCAGATTATTAAAACCACGGGCATCCCGAGAAGCATTTTGAAGTAATGCTTGTTGTAATGGTCATGGTTTGGGGTGACTCTGTGTGTGTCTGCGTGTGTGGGAATGAAGGGTACACTCTCTTCCAATCTACTTGGACTTACCTGGAAAGACAATAAAAAGTCAAATGGTGAAATGAAGCCCACAAGTCCATCTTCTAGTAAACAAGGCAAGAACCAATATTGATTCCCGCACCTACATTATTTTTCTTGGTCCCAGAAAGGTCCAGGATTCTCCAAATTCCTCTTGCGCGTTGTGCTTCGGAAGCCTGTACTCACTCTGGTGGCTGCAGCAAGCTGGCCTTTAATCTCCATTTCTTTTGTGCACTAATTTCAGGTATGCCATATTTCATATACATTCATGGCTCCTTCAGACCTTAAACAGTTGACTTCAACCCCAAATTGATCATAAGGCAGAAACGCAGCAGCCTTTCCTTTTCCATGACCCAGCCCTAAGCTCTTCAGCAAGTTCCTCTAAACTACCAAGGAAAATACAGGGCATGTCACCACCTGGGTCACGCTAACATATGAGCTGTGTCTCAAAACTGAGTCAGTAGTTGAAGGTAAAACAAATGGTTTTGGGCTTTTGCTGCCAGAGATTTCCAGCCATCATGGTAGGTCAAACGCAGCACTTCACTGCTCCTGCACTTAACAGAGCCGGTTTCCATCTTGTGGTTAAATTTCTCAACCCGTTTAAACAATCCCTATCTTGGATCAACACACTGCTTATCTCTGAGTCCCAGTGGAGAAGCCCTATGACGGTTATTATGTCTGAGCGTGGCTAACTGCTAGAATATCCATCTGTCTTCCCCTGCAAATTTTAGTTTGGCAGGGCACAGCAGCCATCTTCTCTTCTGCATTTTCCAGCAGCAACTTGACTAAAACTAAACCTCTGAAGTGTTTCCTTTCTTACTCGCCTATGGATAAGTGTGGGAAAGAATCGGATCCTGTCTTTGCCATCCAGAAACTTTGGGGAACCATGAAATCCTTCTGAAAAAGGCATCAGCAACTACTTGGAGTAATTACTTTGATTGCCTTATTTTTATAAATACTGGAACCTAAAGCGCTTTTACAGATTATTTTGTTTCTGTCAGTTCCGCTGTTATCTGAGTCGAGTTGCCTGTGTGATGCAGACTTTTCCCTTGATGAAGTGACTAGACATGGTTCTTCCCCTGTCTGTGCACAGTGAGTTATTATACATAGTCCAATAACACAGAGATAAAACTCCGGAAGTTTCTCTGCGAAATCTTTCCTGCTTTCACTTCTTCCGCTCTCCTTCAGACTAATGCATTGGAGCTTTCCCTTCTCCCCTCCTCCACAGGCACCCAAAACCATTCACTTTTCAAATTCTCACAAGGTTTTGCAAACTTCTTAGCACGTCTCTTTTTTTTCTCACAAAGAAATGTCTTTGGTGTTCGTTTACTTTATAGAGTTTCCCATATGATCTCAGGGACTGTAAAGATGAACTGATTTCAGAGGAAGTACTTAGGTCCTTTTCACCCAGCCTCACAAATAGACTACCATACAGTTTTACAGTGGGATTTTCTGAAAGTACAAAAGAGGGGAGAATTTTTGAAAGATGCGGTGATAAAGAAACAATGAGAAATGCTGCAGTCTCATGGCAGTGAGTATGGCAGCCAACTGATGCATTAGTGTTACTAAACTATGGTTTGCCTTCGATACTGGAGAGCGTAACTGAAAATGTAACTGCACGAAGTTTTCTCTGCGTCCTCCCGCTGCAGCTCAGCCATACTCACCTGCTACCCTGCACACTGGCCTGGCTCGCAAATCTTCAGGGTTTATGCTTTTTTTTCCTGTAGCCGGTGTTATGTCCCTGAGCCCGCTCACCCTGCAGCCTCCCGGGGAGCCGGCGGATGCAGAAAGAAGCTGCAGGGGCGCAGGGGTGGGCGAGCCGCTGAGCCGGGTGTGCTGCCCAAAAGAGAAAGATGTCCAAGATGAAAACTTTAGCAATTGCTAATGAAAGGGATGGTTAGCTAAAGGCATGGCCAAAGGTCCCTGCCTTGGGCAGCCCTCCTAAGCCTCCCCCTGGTGCCAGAAAGGTGGGAGGGAGAGTTGCCGGCAGCTGCTTACCCTGCACAGGGCAAGGAGGCACCACCATCAGCCAGGTGCCCATCATGATGGGGGCTGCTGGCCCCTCGGGTCTTCTTCTCACCCTCCCCAGTGGGGTCCCAAGCAGGCCAGTGTCACCGAGGGCTCCAGCAAGCATGACTGGAGTTGTAGGGAATGGCTGCATTTTTGGAGTTGGCAATGGGGCTCGCTGAAGCCGCAAGCCACAGGGGAGGAAAGCAAGCCAGAAGAAACACAGGAGGAAAAAGAGCCCTAGAGAGGAACAGAAAAGAGAATAATTTCATGATTGTGAAGAAGAGAGAAAGTACACCCACTGTTAAATGAGAAGGGAGATGAGAAGAATGTCTGTGCAAAACATCCGAAATCCCAAAGTGATTTCATGGTTATTTGTTTGCCTCCTTGCTTTCCCTGAACAAGAAGGGAGAAAAGACTTTGTGGGAATAATCCTGGATGAGGTACATACAATAGAATGTGTGAAGAACTGAACATCAGCCAGCCCAGCCCATAAAGTGGCTCAATTAATAAATATTCATAATCATTTGAAATTATTTTGAAATCATGTGAAAAAAGGTTGGAGAAAACCATACATGTTGACAGTCTCCAAGGGAAACCTGAGTCATTACTTAACTCTTGTTACTTAGTGCCCACAAGGCTATCTTCTATCCCACTGGCACATTAACATAATAAAATAAATCACTGTGAGCCAGAACCCTTTCCTGCTGACTGTGAGCAATTGCTAGCATTTATGCGCTCAGTGAAACCAAGGAGTCTGAGTAGCGTGGAGGTCCAGATCACCATCTGAACATGGAGTAAGTTTTTTCAGACTTCACTTGTTTCTGACTCTTAGCCAAAGATACATAAACCTTTCCCCGTCCTGGCTTTCAAGCTGACAATGAGCAAATTCTTCCCGGAAACCAAAGGAGCACTGGCTCCCGGCACAGCAGAGCATCCCAGGGCAGCCAAGAAGTGGTGGGCAGCAACGGCCGGTGCAGCCGAGGCCCATGCAACAGCCAGTGCAGCCCTGCAACAGCCCGTACAGGCAAAGTGCAGGCAGATCATTCCTCCTTCTTCTAAACAGCCACAGATCAAATACACAGCCATGTGGCCATGTGTGTGCCGCTCTCTAGAAACATATTCTCTATTGTTATGGAAAGCTTTTGCAGTGATGAGTTTTGGTGCGACAAAACTGAGATGTAAAACTTGCTCGTTCCCTAGGGAAATGGTCAGCCTGGTCCATAGCCTTGAGGGGCCTCGGGTTTGTCACTCCATACCAAAACATACCAGTGACACTGTATGCTTTTCTATTTGCAGTCAATGAAAATATTCTGAAACACAAGGATCGTGTAAAAATTGCAAAGTCACAAACAAGGTTCTGACCTTGACTTAGTAAGTTCATTTCCTGAAAATAAATCAACAGAAAACAGTAGGTTTGATGCAATTTTCCAGGAACCAGATAGGAAGGAAAAGGGGGTATTTTCTTCTGGCCAAGAGATTGATGGCGATATTCACATTCGAAGGGAGGAATTTGCCTTGACTCATAGGAAATATCTTTGTTTTCGGGGATTTAAAAACAGCCTTTGTGGAACAAAATAGATGGCCTGAACTATGCCTGTGTTTCGAGGAAGGATAACTTTGCCTATTAAAAAGAATAACAAGATGAAGAAGTATTTTAATGGAATGTGAGGGCGTTTTCATTTTTCTTTATAGCTGGCTGCACCAAAGGCAGATGACAGTGGTGAATTATTTTAAAGAGCATAGCAACGTATTAATTCAAAGTTGTTTAGATTTTGGATAATTAATTTGGGTTATGTTACTATTGTCAAGCTGTTTGCTTTTCTCGAAGACACAAAAATGGATAAATTCTTTGCTCTGAAGAGATATCAGTCTTAACAGTGGCAATCTCATGTAATGTTGGTACTAGCTGTCATGTATTTACTGGAGGTCACTTTTTTTAAACCTACCAGAAAGTTAACAAGGATTAATTGAGGCAGTAAGAGAAACAGATCTGCAAATCTCCTCCAAAATCCAGTCAAGGTGCTCACTCATCTTCTAATCAACTTTTCTATGCAAAGAGTGGTTGAAACTTGTTAAAACCAACTTCAAACCTGACAGCGTCATTATTACAGTCCCAGGGTTGGGGTTTTTTGCTGGAACATAAGTATTTGTACTCCAAGTGCAATGACGGTGCCAGAGAGGACTAGCGGCACTTGAAAGAGGACCACAACTTAAAAGCAAAGTTTGCATTCATTGCACTGTGCTTGGGGCTCTGGGAACCCAAATTAAGTATGTGCTTTAAGCAGCCTGAATGGTCCCACTAACTTTAACGCTTATTTTAAAGTAGTTTTGGACTCAAGCCTAAAATATGTTATTTTTGTACTCAAGTCCTCCTATACAGAATTAATTTGGAAACGGAAAAAAGAACATGGAGCTCAAACTTTGCACTGAAACAAGCAAGTAACTCAGGCACATGCCAAGAAAGGTGACACGGAAAAGCCCTGTGGCATGAGAAGAGTTACCCCAACTCCCGGGCCTGCTGCTGATACCTAATCCTATTACAAATCGTGCCTGGACCGTTACCAAAACTCTTCTCGTGATATTTTTGCAATTCAAGGCCAAAACACCTGTGTGTGTTTCACAGCATAGGGCATGGCACCCGGAAGAGTAGCTACGGTGTCGGCATGGCCAGGCAGTCCAACGGAGGAAAACCAAGTTGCGCTTCTGGGATGCATTTACCAGCTATTTGGTCTTTGAACAAATCATCTTTTTGGTTTTATGGGCTCTTACATATATTCCCAGTTGCAGCAAGTCCAGAGGAGGGCCACAAAGATGATCAGAGGGCTGGAGCACCTCTCCTATGAAGACAGGCTGAGAGAGTTGGGGTTGTTTAGCCTGGAGAAGAGAAGGCTCTGGGGACACCTTATAGAGGCCTTCCAGTACCTAAAGGGGGCCTACAGGAGAGATAGGGAGGGACTCTTTATCAGGGAGTGTAGTGATAGGATGAGGGGTAATGGTATAAACTGAAAGAGGGTAGGTTTAAATTAGATATTAGGAAGAAGTTCTTTACCGAGGGTGGTGAGACACTGGAACAGGTTGCCCAGGGAAGCTGTGGATGCCCCATCCCTGGAAGCGTTCAAGGCCAGGCTGGATGGGGCTTTGAGCAGCCTGGTCTAGCGGGAGGTGTCCCTGCCCATGGCAGGGGGGGTGGAACTAGATGATCTTTAAGGTCCATTACAACTCTAATCATTCTATGATTCTACGATTCCTTTAATTTCTCACAGATGCCCTTTCATGGTAAACATTTTGAGGAACTTCTCAGATAATGGACCTGAAGATATTTCAGGGAAGACGTGGCCACTTTTGGAAGAAGGCCTCTCGGCAGGGGAATTAGGAAGACGAAGAGAACGACCTCAGCGTGGCTGCTGTGTGCATATCTTGTTTAAATGCCGGTGTCACCCAGCAGCCGCCACCACGCCGTGCAGGCCACCCCACACACAAAATGGCTTCAGAGGGAGGGCAGCGTCCCTGCTGCGTGCGCCAGGGCCCTTGCACGGGCTGGCAAAGGCACATTGTCCGTCAGGCGAGGTCATATGATGGCACCTGGAACAATATTGCTGTGTTTCCTTCCCGTTGACTAATTAGAAGCCAATCCCAGACATCAGAGAAAATTAGGAAAATTCCTGCCTGATGTTGTTAAGTATTCGAGTCATGAAAAAGCAACTATTTCCACAAAATTCACTTTTCATTCTCCTCTTCTTACAAACATTTTTTCACTCTGCTGTGATACCAGACCTTTTAACATTATTTTCTGTCTGATAAGTTTCCTGTGTAGGAGGCACCGTCCTGACGCACTGTATTAATCCTTAAAGAGGATCAAACGAGAAAAGATAAAAATATTCAAATTTCAGAGTTATTACAATCCTCTTGAGGATGATTCTCTTGTTTTCCATTTCCTGTCAGAATTTGATTTTGCAAATGAAGCTGACATATGCAAACCCTGATCGCATCTTGCTATTAGTTTTATATTTAGACGTACGAGCGTGATTTAGATTTAGCTTGGGATTATCAGAACTTCAGCTGCTCATTTCTTTGAATCTGGGCTCTGAAAAAAGCTCTGCAAGGGAAGCCCATCTGAGGACAACACCACGATAGGTCATTAAGAGCATTATATGCCATAATACATTTCTATTAAAGATAAAGCACTACCTGCTTCTCTGAAAGGTGTATGCCTAACTCACAGAGCAGCAAAAAGGAAAAGAGACAAAACTATATATCCCAAACCAAATGCATACCCAAACTGATGTGGAGAAGAGAAATAAGCTAAAGAATATTCAATTTGGACTTCAAAGAATTATCAATAAAATCTTTCCATGCATCTTAAACAGGTCTGCGGAAAGACTGCAGTGTAACGGAGGAACACATCTTCTCAGAAGCGTCCATTATACAATCATCTGTAGTGTCCCATAAGAATCATGATTTAATTTTGTTTTTGTGAACTTTGCCACAAGAACATATTATCTCCTTCACATACCGTAAAATGAAAAATGAGAATATGCTATCGTACATATCAAAGTTGTATTCAATGAATATTTGTATCAAAAGGCGTCTCTTATGGTAGCCAAAAAAGGCATAAGAACATAAGCAAGAAAAGTTTTGTAGATAGAGGTTATATCTTTTGTTAGATTAACTCGTTTAATTCAAAAAATAATAATAATTTTTAAAAAAAGAAAGCTTGCAGGAGCACAAGCTCTTGTGCAGGCCTGAAATAGAAGGAGCAAATGTAAGTTGGCTAAATTGCATTGCACATCACAATCTGCTCCTTTCCCTTCCTGACGTCAGGCAGGTGAAGCACTACCCCTCCCCACACTTTAGGGGATAAACTCATCAAACCTCTCCACTTTGCTGCGCAAGCACCAGCTACCTGTTCTGTCAGGTGGCCTAACTTAACCCAAACCTCATTTGGCTTGGAGCAGCTTCTCTCCACTTCTGCTGAGCTTTGAAGTTTACTTCAACACCTTTACCTGAAGAAGGCCTCGTGTGCTCAAAATTTTGCTTTACTCCGCGTACAAACCTCGGTTTGCCAGCGTCTGTTATTGCCCTCCGTCTGCAGGAGCTGTGTCCCGGGCCATTGCCATCCCGCTGATATGCTAACACACAATCATCCAAATGACTGGAAACCAGAGGGCAAGTTTTACTGCAGCAGCATGACAACAATGTGAACAGTTCAAGCATTAGTGTAATGACATTAACAGCCTCGTGTCACTGGCATGGGAGAAAATAAACACTTTCACAGTAAGAAATAATTTCTTAGGGAAAACGATAGGCTTGCGAATGAAACATGAGTGAATTCTGTATGAATTTTAGACTGGATAAATGCAGGAGGAGGGGTCGTTTTTGTTAGCAGGCGAATAGTTTCCACTAGATTTTCAACACTAGACTGCCAAGTTATTTTTTAAAGTTTTATTTCACTCTCCAAATGTACAGCGTGGACTCCAAAACTCTAAGAGAGCACGCAAATAAATATCCGTACTCAAACATCCCCGAATGGACCACCTCGGTTTTGCATATCGTTGCCAAGATGAGGAAGGGCGCAGGGTGAGCTTGCTGTCCCCGTGTCCCATCGGGAATACCAGGGCGAGGCCTGGATCAGCTCTGCAGGTGAGCTGGCAGTGGGGTATTTTAATTAGGAAAGTGTCATGCCCTGAAGCTAGGACAGAGAAAAGTTCGTCTGTCCTTAACTAATGGCATTGGCGCTCCACCCTTTCCATGATGCAACGCGATATAATGTTATCTATGATATAACCTAGCCTTAATAAAGGGGAAAAAAGGTAAGGAAAAAGGCAGGGGAAAAAAACATTAATTTTAATCTGGAAATTTTCCAAAGATGAGATTAAAACAATGAGGAAAAAACCCTCCATTTTTAGAAGCCCCAGTGCAGCACTGTTGCGTGCAAAAGGCCTGAAGAAGGCAGCCTTCGGTTGTGTTACCGTCCTCTTCACATTACACAGCTCATCAACTCTGTTGTCGCAGCATTTTCAGGCAATTGATTACCTGGTTAGGAAACACAACTTAATGAGTCGTGAGCAGCAGTGTTTGTTGTGAGTGGCACATGTTTGTTTAATCCACACGAGAAATTAAATGAAAAGCATCAGTAGCCGTTTCAGACTAGCTGAACGTCAGAGAAAAGCAAATAGCTTTATGTATGTAATACTACATGCTGGCACCGAACCCTCCTGCCTGAAAACTAAAAGGCAAACAAGGAGCAAGTGAATGCTTGTGCCCATGGAAGCCACGTACGTCGTCACAACAGCCAGCCGTGAAATTGAAAGCAAATATTTGCTCTGCTTAAAAAATGCTCAGATTGTAATAATTGCACAGTGCTGTAAGCTGTGAGAGCTTCTTGGTCGTTTATGGACGTTGCCTTCTCTGCTTGCTGAGTATTTACTGTGAGTGGGGTGAGGTTTCCAGAAATTTGTTATCCGTCACTCCCCTGGCTAAACCCAGAACATTTTCAAACAGAATTATGAAGTGAAACAAGTTCTGGTATACCATATTTTTAGCTTCCTAGGTCCCTATAGCACAGGCTGCTGTGTTGGTTTGGGGTTTTCTCACTGCCGGCAGTGGGCATGCCCCAAAGTCTCATCGCTCTTTCCCTTCAGGTCCTGATTCAAGTTTCTTAAAACCACTATCAAAATCTGAAAAATTCCTAGGCTGGCCGTGCTCCAACCATTAGGTGGTTTGGGGGGAGTTGTTGGGCTGGATTTGTCCTGTCTCAGCCAAGAAGGGAGGAGGGCAGTCAGCCCTTTCTAGCTGTTGCTGACGGCGGATCTGCCACTCGACGCCTGGGTTTTTCACACCCCTCACCTTTGCACTGAACCATAAACTTCAGTGCAAAAATACCCAAAGAATGCAGAACCCAAGAAAAAAAATGCAGACATGTTTCTTTTACGCGGAAAGCAGGAATAAATGTGGGTTTATAATCCAGAGAGCCGCGTAGATCTTATAGGGCTGCGCTTCCCACCGCAGGGTGCAGGGCAAGCTCCCGTGCTCCCTCCAGGCTGTCACATAAAGTGTCCTTTCTCAGTCTTACCGGAGGTTTGCATCACCTGCCCCTTCCCCTGTATTTTCAGGCATCCCTCAGGAAGTCTGGCAACTCTGTGACCCTGCTCTGGTCCCACCACCCCAGCCCTGCCCCGGCCACCTCCAGTGCTGGTGTGTCTCCACTGAGGATGCCTGGGTCCCAGAAAGGGACTTGCTCTGGTACAGGGCAAACAACAGCACAGCGGGGACTCTTGAGCACCCAGTCTGGGAAGGGGACAAGAAGGGGTGGGAGAAAAAGTCCCTTGTCCAACGGTGGGAAGTCGGGGCCCAGACAAGTTCTTGTGGACAACTCACGTCAGTTAAAAATGCCAGCACAGGCTTTGGGGCAGCAAAGCAGCCTGGGCACCACCTGCCTGTTTCTGTCTCTGCACTGGCCCTTCTGGGAACTGATCTGAGCTCAAGGCTTGGGGGGTGTTCTTCTTAACCTGGACCCCAGCCTGGCTCAAAGCAAAAGAGACGTCTGTGCAACCACAGCCAATGATGGAGGCATGCTCCTCCCCGGGCTGCTCCTTCCCCCTGGACCCTTGTAACTTCTGAGCAATTATTTACATCGTTACTTCCTGGTCATCCCATTATGGACCAAATTTGAGAAAGTATTTCAGTGCAGGCTATATTTTATTTACCCGCCTGTCTTCATTGACTTCAAGGAGCTTCCAGTCAGCCCTAACAATGCCTGAGACTGCCGAAGATGTGACTTCCTGCAGCCCCCCGCACACGGGGAGTGAAGCGGGGTGATGGACTCTGCAAAACCGTCACCGTGACTCTTCTGAAACCAGCATTTTTAGATGACAATCTTTTAGAAAAGCATCTGCAACCTGAATCAGGTAGAATTTGCAATGAACATTAATATTTCAGAACACATTTACAAAATGCACTTCCTCCTTCCTTTTACAACCGCATCAGGGTAATAGTAAAAACGTATTGGTCCAGGCAGGTTTGCGTACACCAGTCCATAACAATATTTCCAATGCGACTTCGGTAACTGAGCGCACAAAATTTGCAGGATCAGGCTATGATTTGCTGCCAAGGCAAGGCTTTAGGAAGACAGCGTTTTCTAATGGCCATTTTGAACTAAGAACACTCCGAAAAACTGCAGTCTAGTTCACGCATCAAATACACATTCTAAACCCATTTGCATCTTTTTAAAAATTTATTTATTATAGACATACAGTAGACATCTGCTAACATATAATGTATGCTCTACATATATTTGTAAATTTTCTCTACAAAATAGTAATATAGATATATTTATATATACTACATATTGTAATATATCTTCTGCTTTCTGGTTACCCAGAGCTTTATACACCATGTCTACTGGTAAAGCACGTGTTGGACTCTGATCTTGTGAGAATTTTTTCTACTGTCCCTTACCTCGGGATAATTTCTTTTAAACCAACCTTTAAACTTTTACATGGGTCTTAGAAATTTTATTGTACTTTTCCTCTGACACAGCTTTGTTAAAATGTTACCTGATATCTTCATCTTCTGACTAAGCAATGTGAAACAGATGGTAAAACAGGAGGGACTTGTAGATGAGATAAAGCAGTGGGAATCAAAACTACTGAATCCCTTTTCCGGTGCGAAGAGCTTCTACCGATGTTTGAGTTGTGCATGTTCCACTGATAATCATTATCTTGTTTGCTGTAAGAATGTACACAATTAGTTGTATGCATTGCTAAGTGAACAGCAAATTCCGCCAACCCCCGTTTACCAGAAGAGGCTGTAGGACAAGGCAGGTGGTGTTCATTTGGATGCTCAACTTCTGGTCACACCAAGCGTCCCAGATAGGACGTTATAGGGATGTAAGCCCAGATAGGAGAAGGATATAAGCCCACAACTCCTGCAACACATTTTAGGTGGGCAAATATACAGCTGCTGGAAGACAATAAAACAGACAATAAAACCTTGTAGGGACCAGGTTTGGCTTTCCATTTGCAAAGATGTCAGGAGCTGGCATAAAGGCAGACCTACCTCTGTAGACGCATATACTGATAATTAAGGTAATCTTTTAAAACATCTTTTCTCTTGTAATACTGTGCTCCTATCATTAATATGACCACAGAGAACTTCCTGGTTACTGTACAAAGAGAAGGGAACTACTCTGGGAATGAAAACTTGCAAGTGCTGCATCCAACTGGAGGCTGCCAGCAGTCTCGTTTTGTACCCAAAATCTGTAGCACCAGGACCTGCATGGAAGACTCTTAATCCTAAAGAAATGCAACAGAAAGTCTTTTGCTTGTAGGATCCCCTCAAGGACATTAAAGCAAAGGGTAGCCAGTCTTGAACTACCTAGTCTTGTTCCACCATTTGATGGGAATCCTAAATAAATAATATATTCTCTTATTTTTCCTCCAAGTTTTCAATCTGCAGTGGGACTAATAATACTTCCCCCTTGTAGCAAAATACTAGGAGATTCTGGGATGAAAAACACTGTGTAAGTTCAAAGTACTTATCATAATCAATAATTCTACAATATGATAGACTCCTCACTTCAATCAAGTGCACTTTAAAAAAAAATAAATTATGTGCTCTAAAGATAATTTCCCAAAGACTACCCTTGAAATCAGAGGATTCAGATATGGAGTACTTAACTAGATTGCAGGAATGCATGCCATTTCTAGTCCTGTAATTAGGCAACAGAGCAGATCTAATCACTTCATTACTGTAATGACAGCTGCTATATGAAGCCCAAAAGCAGAAAGAGAAATAGGTTACCGCACAGGTACCTCAGAATGTTTTTAAGCACAGCTGCTAGTAGACCTGTATACTTTGATATTTTTGTCTGCTATTTGCCTTTTTTTCCTTATTTGCAGCTCGAGCTCAGGAGCACAGCAGGGAGGTGTGATGGCGTTGACCAGCTCTGTGCTGCGAGGGAGGCTCGAGGGAAGCAGCCATACCAGCCGTGCTGGAGACTTCCCTGTCTGGAGCAGATCAGGAAGTTTGGCTATATTTATAACATGAAGTTCCAGTTAGCTTAATTTCATCCATTTAATGGTTTTTTCCACAGAGCTTGACTCCACCATAAACACATTATTAAATGCATGCACTTTTAATAACCACTGAACACGCACGCACAGAACATTGCTTTGGCCTACAGCACTGTCACGGTCTCCAGGGAAGGACTTGCGCAGAACACGATACCCAAAACCTTGTGAATTATGGATTAAATTTTGCTTTCACTGATTTCATTTAGGTTTAATGAAATTGGAATTTGTTTGCATTTTAAAGAATGGCAAAAGCCAAAGTAAATACCAGAGGAACCATGGGATGGGTACCGGGCTCCACATGAGGCATCTGCCCTGTCTTACAGATGTGTTAACAACCTCAGCTCTTAAATAAGCTTACTATTTCTGCTGTATTTCAGCAATACTTCCCAACATGTCCTTGGACATGGCAATAGCTTTATTTTGTTTTATTCTTTTAAAAAATACTAGCCATCAAGATGTTCTTAAAGGATTTCATTTTAACCTAGACCTCTGCTCCTTGAGTATGAATTTCGTGTGTGTAAAGCTAATCTTTATCGGTTGTTTCTTTACTGTGGTGATTTAAAGAGTTCATCATTTTACCACCACCATGAAAAGCTTAAGTAATTTTATTAGATGGGAATTGTTAAAAATAAGAATTCAGTCCTTTTTTTTTTTTTTTCCAGATTCACTCATTTCATGATGTTTCATGATACCATAACTTCTCCAAGATACATTATTGTCGTATTACTAAAAGGTCAGTATGTGCTACCTGGTTACTAACAGGTTAGCATGTAATTTCATACACAGTCAGGAAAATGAGCGCTCTGATTGCTAGAGATACTGAGTTCCCTCAGCTCCCATGGATTTAAGCAGTGGTGAAAGATGCTCAGCAACTCTGAATGCTTTTAACTAATGATATGGATTTGGATATTTGGCACACAAGGCCTGAATTAAACTTTCATCTTTTTTTCTTTCATATATGTATCTTTTAATCTATCTTTTTTAACAGCGGAGAATTCAATTACTGGGCTGTGCACTAGCAGGCCAGTCCCAGATTAAGTAAATCATCTTTAGTATAATTTAATTCACAGCACTTATCAATTATTTCATGTTTCTAGACACATCCCATCTTCCATAGCTATGCCTTATGCTGGGACTAGGAGTTGCAAGTTGCCAGGACCATTTCTGGCAACCCGACATAACAGGTGCTATCCCTCAAAATGCTGAGCAAGCCTTTAAAATTACTCTATACAAATGGAATGGCAAAAAATATCCTTTTCTGGGGAAAAGGAGCGAGGTTCCCCTCTTTGTGTTGTCACACAACTCATCATCATGGTTACAGCAAAGTCTGAATTCATTCATTTCAGAAACATCAAAGTTTTATGATCTACTCAGACCATATAAATTGGTCTATAGCACTATAAATTGATGGTAAGAAGCAACACCTTAAACGTGATTAAACAAAAGAGCATTTCATTACACATACTTCTAAAGTGTGTCTAAGTGAAGCTTTTACTACCACTACAGGCATCTATCATACTTGCATATCTCTTTGTTTTAGTCACTGCTATTTCCTTAGCCTCTCGCAAGAAGTTTGAAACCTTTGTATTCCAGTAAAACACTTGTTCTGACCAAAGAAAAGAGTTAGAGCAGATGATCAGAAAGTAAGGAGAAAAAAGCACATCTACCTGGTTCGTTCCATGAATTCCTGAATCTAAAGAGGAAGAGCAGAAGAGAACTCCTCCTACTAAACCAGGGTTAGTCATTGTAGCTGTATACCACACTTTGGCCAGGAAACTAACAAATGATACTATCTCATGATCACAGAGTCACAGACATGCATGCAAGATTTCGCAGCCCTCGAAAACGGATTGTCTCAACGTGCAGAGTTGGAGGCGGCTGAACACATGTTTAAACACAGTTGATGCTATCGGTGTTCACGAAGTCTGTGACAAGTGTGGGCAGTTCTTTTCAGAGTATCGTGCAAGACCAGTCATGTACAGATCGTACATTACGCATCGTAGTCAGTGATGTTTCTCCTTGCTCAGCTGCTAGGCAAAATATCCTACTCAACTAATGTCACAGAATCAAGTTGGGACTCTTCTAGCACCAGCAGGCTTTTAGCATGGTAGTAGATTTTCAAGAAACCTTTATTTTTGTCTGATAGCAAATCCCAGCATCGAGACTAGAGAAATTATAGATATTTGTTGAAAACTTCACTTTATTTCCAAGAGAAAAGTTGCACTGGCTGGTGCAATAGCTCACTGTACCACCCTGGAAGAGTTCATCCACCTCAGTGGGCCCCATGGTATGTTTGGGCTTGAACCACCCTCAGCCCAAGTAGGTACAAGCAACTTCTTCCTGCCTGCAGCACATCTGCAACACCCACATCTCTGTGAAGCCATGGTGGGAAGAGACTAACTACTAGACACTGTCTAACTACTTCCTAAAAGAGGACCAGTACTGCCCCCCTCCTGTGAGCAGCCCCATAGCTTAGAGGCTGCCTTATCATGGAATCATAGAATAGAATCATAGAATGGGTTGGAAGGGACCTTTAAAGGCCATCTAGTTCATCTTCCCCCCTGCAATGAGCAAGGGCATCTTCAACTAGATGAGGTTGCTCAGAGCCCCGTCCAACCTGACCTTGAATGTTTTCAGGGATGGGGCATCTACCACCTCTCTGGGCAACCTGTTCCAGGGTTTCATCACCCTCATAAAAAATTTCTTCCTTAGATCTAGTCTGAATCTTCCCCCTTTTAGTTTAAAGCCATTACCCCTTGTCCTAACGCAACAGGCCCTGCTAAAAAGTCCCTCCCCATCTTTCCTGTAGGCCCCCTTTAAGTACTGAAAGGCTGCAAAAAGGTCTCCCCGGAGCCTTCTCTTCTCCAGGCTGAACAACCCCAACACCCTCAGCCTGTCGTTATGGCAGAGGTGCTCCAGCCCTCTGAGCATTTTTGTGTCCCTCCTCTGGACCCGCTCCAACAGGCCCATGTCTTTCCTGTGCTGAGGGCTTCAGACCTAAGCTCATGGGCTCTCTGCAGCAAATGGATAAAAAGTCTTAATTCCAAAAAAACAAATGAAACAAAAAAAGCCCCAAAAGCCTATACGCTTTTTATTTCAACTAGCACAAGATGTAGATGCAGCACTGAGGTGCAAAAATAGACGTTGCCTACACCCTGAGCTTCTTCATCACTCTTGGCCGTTCCTGAAGGCCAGTCAGAGACTTCAAAGATGTTCAAGGTTGCTTTCTGGCAGCAAGCAGCTTCTCTCCAAAACACAGGATTTTTCTCCTTCAGCTGCCTTTCCGCTTCTCATCTGTTCTCTTTATTCTCCTCTCTTTCACGCAAGTACTAACAAGTAAGTTCAAACATGCCAATGACGGATGTACTAAAATAGAGGTGAAGAGAACTCTGTGAGCACCTCCAGCTCCTCCTGTCAGGCTCATCACATCGGCTGTGAATCCCCCTGCCCCAGGCACAGCTACCTCCAACTCCAGCAACCACTTTCCCCTGGCCCGTAGCCATATATTTGCCCAGGGGTAAAATATTTGAACGGGTAATCATCCAAATTTAATGACCCTCTGTCATCAGCTTTGTGCCAGGTGCAAGAATTGTGCTTGGAATCTTTCGTAGGCTCCACTGCAATTTGGAAGCACAGGACAGCAAAGAAGCCAACCAAGCCCCATTTTCAATAAAATGCACCCCAAATCAAACAGCATTCATAAGCTGTGCGTGGAGAAGCTTGCCAAATGTCACACGTGTGATAATTTAGTCAAACAAAGAAGTACATGGTGTCTTTCGATTTAAGTTCACTTTTATCATGTAGGTATATTTTTTTTGGTTTGTACCTGCAGTTTCCATTAGACAGTTTAAGCTAGTCAATAAGCGTGATTTTTTGAAGAACACTTTAGAAGGGAATTTTCCAGACTCTGGAAGAACATTGCACTTCAGAGTGTAGTTCTGAAAATGAATGCGGCTGTTGATGCATTTTAGGCAGCCAAAATATAATCTAAAGATCATTTGGAAGTTGCAGGTCTGAACAAAAGCAGGATGGGAACGGTGTTATCACAGACAGAGAAGGGCTCAGGGCTATTTCAGAGGAAAGAGAAGAGGATCCATTTTGACTAGATAAAAGTGCATTGAAAGGCATCCAAGAAGAGAACTGCCAGTTCTAGACAGACAAGAGGAAGAACAATGATGGGTTTGAAATGTAAAAGCAAATTCCTGAATCTTCAGTATATCTGAAACCAGATATAGGAATGAGATTATAAGTGAAAAGGATAAAGAGAAAGACCCAGGAGGAGTGAATAAGGTCAATAAGGAGTGAAAGGCATGAAAACCTATTGAAAAAAAGCTTACAAGAAATCATAAAAGGTAGAACTGGAAGATACTGGTCACAAGCATCAAGGTTTCACAGAACCTCAAGGCAAACAGAACCAAGTCAGAAATTGACTTGACCCCCCCCTATTGAGGGGAAGAGTGGAGAGACATGAAATACTAAAAGTGCAAAGTAAAAAAGTAAAATAGTTTTCATTTCTGAGAAGTGCTATCATTTTTGTGGAGCTGTGTTAAGATATGCTAAAAAGATTTTTTCCAAATCCCAAGAAAAGTAATTGCCTTTCTTCTAAGAATGTACATGACAAGGTAAGAATCAAATCATCCGTAAGGTAGAAAAGGCCTGCCTTTGTAGGTATAAAATGAGTGGTGGTAACAGAACGCAACAAATTCACCTGGTAGTCAGCCTAATTACATTTTGTTTTAAAGAAACAAAGTCGAGTTTCTTCTTATTCCCTGTATACGATACATATATATACAGAATATATATATTCCCTATATACAACAATACCACCCGACCACAGCCACTACACAATACATGTTTTTATTTAGCAGTTTTGGCGGGAGGTTGAAGAGAAATAAGTCTAATTGAGTAAGAGTGAATTGCAACTACTTTCTTCTTTGCCTTCAGGGATGGTGTCTGGCATATCAGCCTGGATAGCGAGTCAAGCCCCAAGCTTGGAATCCGACCCCACATCCTTTGTTGATCTGAAATTTCTACTGGTGTGAGCCCCAGAGAGGTTTAGTCGCATGAGGAAGTGTTGAAAGAGCAATCCTTGGCTTAACAACCTCAGGCAGCTAGCTCTTCCTCCACCTTCACCCTCAATACCACGAAGATATGGCTTTCGTCCTAGCGGGGTGCGATGGGTGTTAATTAAATTACTGTTTGCACAGCGCTTCACATTCAAAGAGCTACCCTAGTGAAAAAAAAATGCAGTATGAGCACTAAAATGGGAAACCAACTTGTACATGCAAAGGTGGTAATTTGAAAACCACAGTTGTTCTTGTGTGTCATCTGCCTTTTTGGCCTGACATTTAGGAGACCTGGTAGGGGAACTTCCAGAGCAAACACCTCAAGAAGCTGCCACGAGAGATTCCCAGCAGCCGTCCCCCCTCCACGGGTGGCCAGGCCAACTGTCCCCAAACCCGCACGCTCTAGCATCCTTTTACTTTTTGCTTTGTGATACCCCATGCAAGTGACACCTTGCGTGGAGTGAAACCAAGGACGACAGTCTCAAACTTGTCGGCTGCAATGCCATCTTGCTTCAGGTTTGTTCTTAAAAAGTTTTTTTCCCCGAACCAAAAAGCCCATACAATGCTTTCGAGAGATTAGGATGGAAATAACAAGCTACGGCAAATCACCCTGTACATCAAATCCCCCTTTGTAACTGAAAAGCGTGTCTTTGCCCCAGTTGGAATTGCTCTGACCTCTCACACAAATGGCAGTATTTTCAGGTTATATATTTTGCATGACGAAACAGGAAATTGGGTAACATGATGATGCCAGATCTTCCGTGGCCATTTCAGGGAAAACGCCGCAAAAACCCAGCCTGCCTGGAGGAGGGTTTCTCCCGTGGGCAAGCCGTGGCCTAAAAAGAGACAGAAAAATGGTATTTCGCTGTTGTTGTCGTAAAAAGAGTAAAAAAAAAAATGTTTTTTGAAAAAAGAAAGGTGCTGCAAGTCCATGCGGCGGGGGGGTCGGGGGGGGTCCCCTGCCGGGGGCCACGTGCGAGCGGGCGGCCGCGGGAGGCGGCGCCGCGGGGGTTGCGCGGGGGTTGCGCGGGGCTCCGCGTCCCGCAGCACCTGGCGGCGCGGCCCCGGCCCCGGCCCCGGCCCCGGCCCCGGCCCTGGCGCGGCGGCGCGCCCGGCGCGCTCCCGCCTGCTCGCCCGCCCACCTCCACATGCACACACCCGCGGCGGGAGGAGGAGCGGCATCTTCCTCGCCGTCTTCGTTTCGCCAATTTAATTCCCCCTCCCGTGCTCGCCCCTTTTCCTTAATTTTTTTTTTTTAATTTTATTTTATTATTAACACTGTAATTATTTGTCGGGGTGCTCCGGCCGGCTCCCGCCGGAGAGGGTGGATTATTCCTCGGGGGATCCCCGCGGCTCCTGGGGAAGGTAGGCAGCAGCTGATGCAATCGGGGGAGGGGGGGAGACGGGGACGGGGACGGGGACGCGGCTCCCCGCGCAGCCTTTGTCTCCGCGCCGCGGCCGCGCAGCGCGGGCCGGAGCCCGCCGCTTTGTCTCCGCCGTTTGCGCAGCTTCCCCCCGCCTCTCCGCCTTCCCCTCCGCCAAACCTGCCTCCTTCCCCCTCCGGGCCTGCCGATTTCAAACCTTAAAAATGCGCGGAGCGAGTCGGGGAGGGGATGGGGGAGCCCAGCGGCATCGTTGCGGGAGGGGAAAGGAGGGCGGCGGAGCCGGCCATGCGGCATCTCACCGCGGCCGGCGGGGCGGCGAGGTGGGGGGGAGCAGGCTCGCCGGGATGCTGCCGTGGCGAGCCGCTGCGGCGTGCCTTTCAAAAATAAAATAAAAAAAAAAAAAACGGGAAATAAAACAAAACAAAACAAAAACCAAACCAGCAGTCGGCAGCTAGGAGCTTTCGCTGTCAGCGCCAAAAAAAAAAAATAAAAATAAATAAATGAAATAGTTTCAGCCTGGCAAATGTGATGGCTGGAAGTGCGCGGCCCGGGCCGCGTGTGCCGCAGCCCCCGCAAGATGCGCGGCCGCGGGTTCACCCCCGCCTCGCCGGGGATCGCTCCTGCCTTTCCCTTAAAGCCGGCGCTGCCAGAGGGGCAGCGCCGGGAAGTTTCACGGTATTCAGAAAATGCAGGCTGGGCCCACGGCGCGCACGCGTGTCTCTGCGTGTGTCCGTGTGTGTGTGTGAGTGAGTGTGTGTGTGTGTGTGTGTGTGTGAGTGAGTGTTTGCCCGTAAATACATAGTAACAGCTAAGCTGCTGGCTTTTAATGAGCCCAAGGCGAGAACAAAAAGGGGCAGCTTCGGGTGCCTTGGATGTGCGTTCGCTCACGGGTATATAGGTCCAGCCTGCTCTTATGGCAGGGGGTTTGCTCCATTGTTTTGCAGAGTTTGTAATGCAACCTGTAGCTAGGACGGGTCTCCCTGTGAAAGAGGAGACGAGGAGGTGTGTAAAGCCGTGCTTTGTTCATGTGACACTAGAAGGGCTGAAATACCCCCCCTGGTTGGCAGCTGGTTTTATGGAAGGTGAAGCTACAGCCTGCTTGTGCCACCAGCTGAACCCGCCACATGTCCTTAGGCTATTCAGTGTCCCACCGAGAGCTTTGGGGCATTTCTGCTAACCTCTATTCCGAATGGTAGTCACCTGCGCTTTGCGATGCTTCATTCACCTTTAGATTTGTTTGGGTTTTACACGTGCTTGAAAGGCAAAATAACATGGACCAGCCATTGCTCTAAAAGTAAGGTATTAGGAATAGACCCTTGTTAATTGATAAAATGCATCCTGGAAGAAAAGAAAAAAAAAAAAAAGAAAGAAAGAAAAAAGATACTCTAACTATCTTAGATCAGACGTAAAAACAGCTACAGGGGGAGAAAGAAAGAGCATCCTGCCATCTAACTTTTACTTCATTTGCCACCAAAATAACAACTTTGTTTAACAAGCCTCTAAAGCGAAATTCCATCTGTTGCTGAAGGATACAGAGTATCAATAACACCCCTTTTGAGGGTAGGAGCTGGTGCAGAAATTGCGCTGAAACAGACTGACAAAACCTACCTGAAATGTAGGAATTGCCATACTGCTGGTGAGCAGAGAGGCCTTCTGCTGTGGCTCGGTGGAAATTCACTGACTAAAATGAGATCTGCTTCACTGTCGTACTGAGTGACTCCTATTTGACTTTGCCGTTTTGGAAGGGTTTTTGTTGTGCTTTTTTTTTTTTTTTCTTTTTAAGAGGCACCATAGAGAGAGCACTTCACTGAAGCACACTGCAGCATCCTCTGGCTTGTCACTGGAGACTATTTATGCTGTAGTTGGACCAACTGGGCTCTCCAGCCCTGGTGAGGACAGGAGACGTGTTGGCAGCCAGCGCCACGCTCCACACCCCCCTGTGCAGTGGGTTATCCTCCTCCGAGTCGTTCCAGGCTTCCTGCAGACTGGTGTAGAACATGGAGGAGCAATTGTCCTTCATGTCCAAATCCTGCTTTATATAAGGGTTTTAAAGGATGGAAGGTGGGGGGGCGCTCTCAGCCCCTCTGCCTGCGGACTGCTCATCCTGGATCTCTGTCCTACGTTTTGTTGGGGTTTTCTGGTTTTGGGGTTTATTCTTTACCGGGGGAGAGTGGTGACTGAGCAGAAATGGGGCTTTCCTTCGTCCTGTGATCTCCCCTGTCTTTTTCTCAGCTTGCTCAGTTCTGTAGAAACACGCTTAGCGCATCGTGTGACAATAACCACTGCTTTAAAAGTTTGTATTGTGAAGGCAAATGCAATGCCGTGGGAATATTTAAATATTCTAAGCCTGAATTCAGTTTCCTTTCTGGTAGATATTTATTGCTGTGACCTTAATCCAATCCAAGAAGTTTGAGCGGCCACTCTTGGGAAAAATGGCAGCTTTTTCATGTTGAAAGTGTTTCACGGCCCTTTTGCAGTTAACTCTCATAGTATTTGTACAAGCTTATCGGGTAAATATCACTTTGAGTCTCCCACAGTCAAGAAAACTGAAGCAAAGAAATTACTTGTAAACTGGGGCAGGAGACAATGTGAGTTACATATGAACTTATGCAAAGGGTTCTTCCTTCTGTAGTATAAAATTTATTTTAAATAAGAATTTCAGAGCTGATATTTAACCCTTACAAATACATCTCGATAGACTGTTTCATTGCTGTAGCCCGTGAAACCCCACTCATACAGCGCTTGCACTATCTGTGGCAGACAAGAGTTCGTTTATTTGTGGCGGTGCGTTCTGGGATCTCTTCAGCAAAATCGAGGCTGTTGAGAGGATTTCACAGAGAAATATAATTAGGAAAAAATGTGACTATATTCCTCTGCCAAATGCCTTCCCTAAATTGACTGGGAAGGGCTCAAAACAAAAATGTACTTAAAACCATTTTCCTTTATGGCTCATCTTTAAGTGTTTTGCCTAAAGTAATGAATCACTGGGTGAATCAGACTGGGATTTTATGATTTCTTATTTGCCTGCCTTTGATCAGCTGAGTAGCCTGTCGAGACTTAATTTGGGACTGTCTTCCCTTTCTTTATGGCAGCATGGAAGGGCAGTGTGGAGAGCAATGGGGCCAAGCAGGAACATTTTCCTGTTGCAGCGCAAGGTCACACGGTACCGAGGGAAAGCTTGAGAATCCACAATTGTGCTCTTCGCTTCTTTTTTATAGCATCCTTCTCTGAGCTTCCTTCTCAAGTCTTCTGTCACTTGTTTGTTTCCCCCCACGCCTTATCTTTTAACTGTTTTTCATGCAGTGGGGGCTGTGTGAGAGAGGAGGAGTCTGGAAAGGAAAGGTGATGGCTTGCAGCCACCAAGCAAACAGCTGCAGCAGCTGGAAGGCCTTCCAGCCGCCACATTCGCCGCTGCTGGTGGGCAGGACGGGTGCGTGCCGGCACCTCGGTGGTTCTCCGTGGCATCCTCGAGCCCACCGGGACTGGGCCACCAGCAGGGCCGAGGGGAACCCACTTCCTTCCTCCGGTCCTGCGGCTGCAGCCGGCTGCAGAGGGGCAGTACCGAGGAGCTGGAGGCAATGACATTTCAAACACTGCAGATGTTTGCTCAGTGGATGTGAGTCAGTCTTTAATTTCCAAGCTCTTTGTTATCTCGGTGGCTCTTCTCTAATCTCTCTGTTTTGTCCTTCCTGTAGATGACAAGTAAATCGGGAGCTTTGTGTTCCGCATGTCAGGTGTCACTAATGCCAAACAAAAAGGAGGTAGTTGCTTCTCCGCTAACTAATTTTGTTCACTAACGCTGAACAAAAAGGAGAGAGTTGCTTCCCCACCTCCCAATGTGATACTGTTACGTATAAAGCCTATTCTTGCTTTTTGTCTTTTAAGTGAATAGTCCATACGCAGAGTTTCAGGCTCAGTGTTTCATTATTTATATCCATGGTGACTTACTGGTCATATTGCTCTTCTTTGAGACAACTTTCAAAAGTATGAGCAAAGAAAGACGTATCACATCTCGGGCTTTGCAGGAATAAAAACAGCTTGTGTGAAACTCAAGCGCTGGATTCTGATGACTCGTAACCGACCAAGAGGAGATTTTGGCAAAACTCCCTTTGAGAAGAAAGTTGAGTCATATTTCAGCTTTTAAGCAAATTATCTTGAATTTCATAGTTAAAATTGCTTAGCGTGTCTTGGATATTTGCCATCCCCAAGACCGTTTGACTGCGGGTAGCGCTCGGTGAATGAAGTGCCCAGTGAGTGTGTGAGGGCACGTGACAAAATCCATGCCTAGAGACAGGCGAGGTGGTGTCCAGCCCGACCACTTACCCAAACGCCTCTCGCATGCTGGGTCAGCTTTTGGGCGGCCATGTGTCTTAAGATGGTACTTTTTGAATGATGTGATTCACAGGATATGAAAAGAATGGCCTGTGAATTAAGCCATCACTGTTACCACCAAGATTGGTGTTACTGTTAAAACCAGAACTTCTAGCAAACAAACAAACAAAAAAAACCCTAAAGAAAACTCCAAACAAAACTTTTTGAGACATTCACAACTTCTGAAAAACATAACTTCTGAGATTACACCTTTTCCAGATACTGTCCAGAAAGGATTCATGCTTGAGCCAGCAGGAGAAATAAAGTTAGATTGTCTGTATTACCATATTTTTTCAAATGCAGACTTTTTGAGCCCATTACTCCTGTTGTGGAATTTTAGCAGTCCAGAAAAATGGAGTTGCAGGGATTTTATTAATTATTTTTTTTAATTTTCAGAAGGCAACAGAAAAAATGACCCCAGTTCTTGGAATGTGTTTCAATGGCTTGTGAAGGTCTCAGTGTCCTTGAGAAAAATAAACTCATTTTATCTACTTGTGTCATCTCACAGTCCTCCTTCTGAAGTCTGTGACCAGTTGTAATCTTTCCCATATTCTCCAAGGAGCACACGATGAGTAAATTATCCATGATGGGTTTTACAAGGCATGTCATGGGATGTTTAAAGAGAAAGCCAAGCTCCTAGGCCAGAGCAGTGCTTTTTCTACTAAACAGAGGGACTGGATCAACTACCAAACACAGACCTTTGAGAATCCTTTAGAAGGGTCATTAGCTCTTTCCTGGGTTTCTCTCGGGGTGATTCCTCCTTCAAGGAGGAGTGTTTGCCCATGTGAGTGGAAAAGTTTGAAGAGCAAAATTCTTATTTCTTCTTGTTGATTTACTATGTGTGTGTGCCTGGAGAGAGAGGTTTGATGGCAGGTATCTGGAAGTTTTCTTTTTGGGAGGTTTCAGGCTGGGCAGAGTAGTAGGCTCAGTGACTGGAAGTGATTGGGATTGCTACAGTCACTCTTCACATGATTATATACTGCCTTTCGACAGAAATTAGGAATAAAGCTCAGTCTAGGAACTTTAGCCAAGATAGCTTTTTTATTTGCATTTATTTCATGATGTTTCTTGAATGAAAAAGCCTTAAAAGTAAAAATACTACCATGCTGCTTCCAGTACAGCTCAGCATCAACACACGGTGAATTTTTATTAGTTGAAGCAATTTTTTTATTTATTTTTTTTTTTCTTCCCACAGCATTAGCGGCACGTACCCTTGAGGTGGCGACTTGCTTATCCCAACCCTCCCAGTGCGGAAGCGAGCAGCTGAGGGTGGTTGCAAACCCTTCCCGGGGGCTGGGGTGGATTGTCCTCTGGCAGCGCCTGGCTCAGCTGTAGAGGTCAAGTGATGAGCCTGGAGCAGACACTCAGCTTGTAGGGTATAAAGCCAATTGACATGAACCCTACTCTTTCGGCCTGTAGATTTTATTTAGACTCTGCGTTTTGTCACATCCATTAACTTGAAATCTATAATAGGAGATTTGGGGGTGGAATTCACGTGACCACCTGTACTCCACTCACTTTGGAGGGTGCCTAGGGTGATTAGCAATGACAAAGGGTTTGCTCTGTATATGTGTAAGGTAAAGTTAACTTTGAAAAAAAATTGCAGTTTGCATAGTGGTTTTTTTTCCAGGTATCAACACTTCTATCACCCTTTCCCTCTGCATCTGCAAGCGCTTCACAAACTGAGTGCTATTGTTGCTATTATCATCTTCATTTTACAGATGGAGGTGCTAAGGATGAGGTGGTTATCCTTTGCCAAGGCTTTGCGATGAGTTCCTGCTGCGACAGTGAAAGTTTTGGTCCCCCACCACCCTCCCTTCACCCTCCTTTGTGTTTTGGCGCTGAGACCGGGTTTTCTCATACTTGGAAGTGCAATGCACTATTTCACTCCACAATTTTTTGGTTTCAGGGGTTTGTTTGGTGGTGGTGTTTTGTTTTTTTTTTAATAAATCACTTAACCTAGCAAGAAGTTGAGGCAGATTCAAAGATGCGTCTGCTGTCATGCCGCTCCAGGGGCAACTCATCTGCCTGAAACCCGGGATCTGCTGAAACCATGGCTGGTGCTTCAGCTGGCACTGCTTGCACCGAGCTTTTGCTGCACCTTCATTCAATCAATTATTTTTTTTTGTAGAGTCAGGAGGTTTGGTTAAAACAAACAAACAAACAAAAAGTTTGTCATTTATGCATCACAAAGATTCCTTGCGAATAAAGCAGCGAGCCGTTTTCTTGCCGGTCTGGCCTTGCAGCATCTCAGCTCCAGAGGGGCAGAACGGCGCGAAGCGGGAGCTGCACCTCAGTGAGCTGGGGAGTCTGCTCTCCGGCACACTCTTTACCTCACCGGAGCGCTAATTTCAGCACCTGCTTCTGAAACACTTAATGGGGAATTTATTAAGCACAGGCGATGTCAAGGCAGTTCTGAAAATCATCCTCAGGGACCATGATGCAAAACGGTGCCCAAAGGGAAAGCTGCTCCGCTTGAATCTTAGGCGAACCTTTACGCAGTTTTTTAAATGCCAGGGGATACAGATCTCGGTACAGACGTTGTCACGTCTGTTAAGGAATTGTTTATTTTAGGAACTCATGGTCACAAGTAGCTTCAGGATTCAGCGGGCTCGGTCCTTGCCACCTCAGCAGTCACCGTCTCCTGTGGCTTTATCCTTTTATAAAAAGATTGTGCTTCTCTTCCAAAATAGGTAGACTATTTTATCCCTACAGCCTCCGGGAGGACTGTTCCAGAATGTCACTGCTAAAAGCACCCTGTGCTTGCCAGTCGGCATTTATTTATCACAGCTTAAATCCTTTTTTTTTTTTCTTTTCTTCTATTGTGCCAACATTTTAATACCCAAGCGGTCGCTCCCCTGGCATCTCTAGTGGAAATCTCTTCTGTAGAGTGGTTGAAAAGGACCCAGCTCACATTCCCTCCCCCCAGTCCTCGCACCGGGCTGTACCAGGCCCTGTCTGCCACCCCCAAAACCTGCTCAGTTGCTCCTTCAGGAGAAAAGGGCAGATCCTGCCCTGCTCTAAGCCTCGAGGCTTGCCTTTAAACTTTGCACCTGAAATTTGGACAGTTTGGGCTCTTGAGGAAATATTGAGAGCACATGTAATCTTCAAGATAGAATGACGTTTCTGAGAAAGTATTTACAGGGGGAAAACGAGCTCATTTGCAAAGGCCTTTTCTGCGTGGTGGGGATGTGGTATAAACCAGAAGTACTGGGTCTTGTAAACTTAATTTGAAACAGGCAGATGTCATAACTGAAGAAGTGAACTATGTCCTTCTGCCTCAACGTAGTGCCCTGCAAGAGCCGGGGATGCTCCAGCTTCTTTGGTTGCGTGCGAGCAGTTTGATGGTTTTGAGGTAGCCCCAAGAATTTGAAAATATCCTGGAATTAATCTGGCATCTGAGCATTCACCATGTACCCCAGGGTGACTTGTTGTTTGCCAATACTGCAGAAAGTTCATTCACAAAATGGGAATTGAGAGGGGGTTGTGGTGCAGGAGCTCGTCTGTGAATAACATCCTGTTGCCTCAGCACCAAGCTGGAGTTGTAGCTCAGCCGAGAGAGTTCGGATGCCGGAAAATATTGGTCTTTCAGTTGATTTGCATTGCTCATGAGGAAATATGTCACCGTAGCAGACTTGTCTGATCTGCCTTTGGTGTTATTCTTGGTGCTTTTAAGCAACACATCCATCAGAGGAGAGATCACCTGATCTCTAGCTAATAACTGCTTGACACAAGATATACATTACTCTTTCTTCCTATGATACATGAGCTCAGGGATTTGTTTTTGTCCATTTCTGTCCTTGTTCAGAGTAAGTTTAACCATACGCAAAGCAACCCCTGCACATACTCTTTACCAAAAAGCCTTAACGTATTCAAATGCCTGGAATACAAATATCAGCAGAACAGAGTGCTGGGATAACTCTATCCCTCTGTTCCATCCACTTAGTAACAGCGTGGACATAAGCTATTTTATATTTTTAAGAGGCAACGTGGAGAACATACAGAAGTCGAACACCAAATATTGAAACTGGACTTGGACAAGCAACTAATTTTTATTCCTGAATTTGTAGGTGGTTAAGCTTTTTTGCTGAAACAACTAGGATTGGTTTGCTCAGCAGTTTGTAAATACCAGTACTGTCTTCAGCAGTTGGGTGCGGGACTGGGTAAATTTGTAAGGTTAGTGAAGTTGATCTCATTAAGGCATATAAGGTTACTACTGTTCTGCAATGCGTTTAGGTTGTAACGCGAGCTCCTAACAATACAAATTTGGTTGGTAAGGACAGTCCCTCTTTCCCAGGTTTCACTGGTTTCTTCTGGTAATGCTGTCTGTTGGTGGTGGTATAGATCTTTGGGTTTTTTCTTGTGTTTTGTTTAGGTTGCTGACACTGTGGCTGCAGTTTAGTCAAGAGATACCAACGGAACACTAATATTTGGAGAAACTCTTGGATACGTACAGTTCCTCACCCAGGATGCCTTTCAAAGCTGGATTAGAGCTGACTGAATTGCAGAATATGACTGTCCCTGAAGATGATAACATCAGCAATGATTCAAATGATTTCACAGAGGTGGAAAATGGCCAGATAAATAGGTGAGTATTTTTCCACTGACGCTGCCTGTGCTAAGAAACACACTGTTTAAAAACAGCATTCTAATTTTCAGTATATGTCTTGAATTATTCATTACCAAGTCATGCTCCATTTGAAGATGTAATTTGAATTTCATATGTGACATCTGTTGGGCATAGGCTGCAACAGCAGATAAAGCAAACAGAGTGGCAATTTATTCATCGTTTTGAATCTTTCAAATTAGTCTAATAAAATGCACAAACATATAATGTAGCAAAAAGCCAACATTTTGAAATGTCTGCTTGCACACAGCAAAGAAGTAACAATAATTAATACAATGAGACCAACGGCATAATTTGGGGCAAATCTCTTTGTTGACCTTTGATCTGTGTTATGACAATTTTAACCTGCCTGGCCACCTCCCTGCACCCAAGCCCTTGGGGATTTACAGCTGGTGTTGTTGGCAGCAAATGCAGCCCTGGTCCACGTCCGCAACTCGTCCGGGTAAACTGGGCAGCGACTGTCGCTCCCTGAAGCCAGGATGGCGAGGAGCTGGGAAAAGAGAGACGTATACCTATAACCCATGTCAAGTTTAAAAAATGCATCTATTTATCAATATTGGTAAAAATCATTGCGTATGTTTAAATTAGGCTGTAGGCTTTTCCTATAAGCTGTCCGGTCATCTCAAAGAGCAGCCAGTTCTACCTGAGAGTGGCTCTTCAGGCCTCTCAACCAGCCTCCAACAGGTGCTGAGCCGCCCTGTTCATAGCAAAGACCTGCTGACGGACCCTGTTTGGGTTTTGTGAGCTGTAAAACAAGAAGCTGTTTTTTGATCAAACTTCCTGTTCAAACATTGCAAAGGGAGGTGGAGCACACCATCCGGACGGTGCCTGCGTGGGGATCCAGCCCTGCCCGGCCCTGGTGCTAAGGGAAAGCCTCTGCCAGCACATCCTCCTGCTGGGTTGTGGCTGGGCTGCCACCACCTGTGTTTATGGTCTTTAAAAACCTCTTCTATTGCCCTTTCTTCCTTTTGGCAGCAGCTTCTCTGGCTACCCGGAGAAACTCACTCACTCTCTAGTGTAAAAAGCAAAACTAACAGCTGTTTTTTCCCAAGCGAGGGTAGAGTCCTGCGGCTCTTGTGGCCGTGTGGGTGGACAGGGAGCTCGGCGGGAATCAGCACCGAGTACTGGCGACACCATGCACATAACAAAACCAGCTGGCCATACCCCGGCATGGAGCAGGGGACCTGGCTGGCGGCGTGGGCGATGCCCCCCCCCGTCAGGAGGGTGCCAGCCTGGCCCCCCGCCGCCCGCCCGGGGAAGTCCTGGGGCGGTCGCCAGCTGCGCCGTGTAGCCCTGCGACCGCAGCGCAGCTGCACCGATGAAGATTAGAGCTGGTCAGGAATTTTCTGATGCAACTGCTTTGATGGAAAGTGCCAAAACGAAATGCAAACCACTTCTGTAAAAAAAAAAAAAAAAAAAAAAAAAAAGAGAGAGAGAGAGAGAAGAAAAAGACAAGAATAAGAAAAAAAAACCCTCCAACTTTGCCAAAACAAAACAGTTCCTGTATGAACCTGCTTGCTTTCCTGCCGGCTCGCTTCATAAGATGAGGAGCTCAGGGGCTGACAGTGGTAAATTCGCTGCCTGGAGCCTGCTGAGGATTTATATCCTTGAGAGGAGAAGGAGTGGCTGTACCGGGCTGGCTGTGCCTCCCCAGCGCTTTGGCTGGTGCCACCAGTAACTGTTAACGGGAAAAACCCTGTTAGCGCTTCATCTTTCAGTGAATGTTTATGGAGGGTGGGGAAGGAGTGTGCCGTATGTGCCTGATCCTCAGCGGTCACGATGTGCTTTGTGGAGTTAGGGCGTAGGAAGCATGGCAAGGTCTGGGTCGGATCCAGACTGCCTGCAAAGGGAAGAAGAAAAGTGGGGTGAGGAAAGAGCATCAGAAACTCAGAGAGACAATTTCTGATTACCGTTCTGGCTCCTGGGGCAGATGAACATATTCCACAATCTTCCATTCCCTTCTGGATAATGTTTTTCATCATTTGCTTGTAGGATGTAGTCCATTATGGTTCTTTATTATCCCTCTGCCCAGGCGCTCGTGGGATAGCTACTTACTCATGCATTCCGTGCATGAATATTTTGCCTGATATATCCCGGTATGTTCATGTTCCTCTCCCTCTCTAAACCAAGAGTTTCAAGACAGCTCACGCTGCCCACAGCTTCCAGTGCAGCAGCACATTGGCACCAGCGCAGCCCCATCGGCGTCCCCTGGGACTGGGGCTGAGCCACCCGTGGCCACTGCCCCGCGCAAGCGCCGACGCGGGTGATGAGCGCACAGGCAGACCCTGCTCCGTACGCCTCACCAAATGCATCCTGAAAGGATGTGGTTAGTCCCTTTCCATGACTTATTTTGGCAAACCCCCTGTCTCTGAGGAATAAGAGGTTAACTGAAGAAATCGTGTTGTGCTGCCCGGCACATGGCGTGAGGCCTTGTGAAACTCCAAAGTCCAGCAACATCAGTGGGACTTTTTCTGTTGATTTCACTTGAGCTTTAGATTAGATCTGTAATTTTCAACTAACTTTTTTGTTGTTGTTGTTGTTTCAACCTGCTTGATTTTGCACTCTGTATGTAATTTTAAACATATTTTTCTCCCAGTGCAGAATTTTTCAAGCTCAATGTAGAGCAGAGTTTTGAAGGGTCTTTTGGGGAAGGTGTACCAGTGAGGAGCTGATTCCAAGTCTGGTTTTAAACCCCAAGTATTTCTTGATCTTGGAAAAGAATTCTCTAGCTTTCTTTGGATTTCCAGCCTATTCTAGGCCTAAATATGCATTTATATATGCAGTTGTATGTAGGGAGGGGATGTTGTTTGGAAGGGTCTGTATTGGGAGGGTTTTTTCTTTGCTGGCAGATGTTGAATTTCTTCTGGGAATGTTGATGAAGAGACTCGCATCAAATCCAGACTTGGCTTTGGTGTCTTTTAATTATGTGTCCTGGCTACAAAACTTCGCCATTTCTGCACATAATGGTAAACCAGTAATTAGATGCCCTACCCCTTATCTGTAACTACGATGGTGCTCTCAGGAAGCTGCTGGCTGAATGTCTGTCTTGGTTGACAGCGACTAGTAAGTTATCAGCACCCCTTGTTCAGTTAACAAGGTTGTCAGTAGGTATGCCCAGATCTGGTCCAAGTTTCATAGTATAAGCCAGAACAAGGTTTCCTCTGCATTTCTTGTTCCTGCCTGCCCTGGAAATTTTTGCTGTTGCTCAAGCTAGAGCTCAGTTTAAGAAGTTGCCTAAGGATAAAGTTCTGACATCTTGGCAAAACTAGCTCTCCCTAACCAATGTTTAAGGCATTGTCAAATATCACTTTAATTTAATTACATTTAAACATATCTGAGATGGCTAAATGTTTTTTGGCTAACTCTGCTTAGCCAAAATGATTAGCTCAGGGATATCACCTTAATCGAACATTTCTCATTTAAGTCCTCTAATAAATTAAATTTGGAAGCCATAGTTAAACATGGTCCTTTTAAAACCACTTTATCAATAAGACTAAGATTCTACTTTGCACTGAATCAAACCAGGAAACGAATTAGATGAAGAAGTTCTTTCCAAGCTATCCATGAGGCTTCATTCATCGCAAGGATGAGCTGATTATTTTTTGGCCAGGCTATTTTATTAACGTATCTGAAAAGTTTTGTATAAGCTGCTCATACTCAGCTGTGATGTAGGAAGCACAACAGGAAAGCAGAAATATATAAGAACAGGTTATGTCTTTTAGTGATGAGTAAAGTATTTGAAATGAAGAGAACAAACAGTGGAAATGGATTTCATGCTTGTCAGGGAGTCACAAGGCTTTGGTGGCACAGACGGTCCTACTGCGCTTTTCCACAGCACCTGTCACAGTGGGCTCTAGTCCTTGGGAGGGCTGGGAGAGGCTGCAGTAAACAGTCGTTTCACTTCATTCGTGTCATATTTATAAAGGTCAAATATACAACATTCTGTGACAATGAATAGCTCATTTTCTAAGCAAATCTATTAAGCAGAGCAGATGTATGTCACGGTTTAACTAGAAATTCCAGTATTCCAACATATGTTCCCTTTCATATGCTGTAGGGGAAAAAAACACCCTGAAATGAAAAAATGTTCATAAAAAGCAAAATCCTGGGAAAATTTCTTTCTGTTGAATCCATTGGATTACCTTCCCTCTACTTTTATTTATTTATTTATTTATTTATTAAGTTAAGTTCAGTAATACATTCCATTTATGGAGAACTTAGGCTGTCTTACGGTGCGTCTGTACCACCTACCCAGCGTGGTCCTGAGGCAGCCTTTCTCGTCTGGGCTTGCAGGTTAAGTTGCCTGCGATAGCAAATGCAGCGCAGCCTCCGGATCAGGCGGACCCCACATCCCTCACCACTGCATGGCTGCTCAGCTTTCTGGGCAAGCCATCCTGGGGTTGGCAGGCAGGTGCTGCCTGCCCATAAAAAAAGTTGGGCACAATGCTATATACCTCATAAAAGGTGTGATTTGAGAGCCCGGTGGCCACATTCCCATGTCTGACTTTGCTTTCCCGTACATACGCATCACACAGCATAATTGGAGAAAAATGTGCAGTGTGACGTGTTAAACATGGGGCGGATGAGGAGCCCAGCTTATAATAGGAGATGAGAGGCTGGACAATAAGCCCAGTCCATTTTAACGTAGGACTAACTCAAAAGAAAGCACTTTAGATCAATTTATCAAATCAGACTAGCTTTGTTCAAGTCCCCTCCAGAAGGAAATAATGTGTTTGTTGGCCACAGAAGACACCAGTTCTGCAGAAACTGTTTACTCTGTCAAAAGTATTCTAACGGAAAGTCCCACGGTCGCTTTATATGCAAGTAATATTACTCGAGTGTTGTCTTTATCATGTGTTAGTTCTTTAACAATACTTTTCATTGAGCTTTAATACCAGGTGGCAATAATAACAGCATCTACATATTTGTTATTTTTGTAATTATTAAGGGGGGACTGGCTGCAGAGGGATGAGGAGAAGTGGGGGGAGCAGACTAGTTACTTCTATCACAACTCTGACAAAATCTAAAATGACACATGATCTCCATAAATGACAGAAGAAGGCAAAGTCCACAGATGTTCCCAGCAGCACTTACAAATCCAAAAGAGACAAAACTCTTCTCTGTGCTCCTGCCTGTACAAATTGCCTGCGGGGTGTTTCGAGAGAGAGATGGAATGTCTTTTTCAAACCATTCACACTCTGCTGCCTGCGTTCAAGAGATGGGCTTTAAACAGACACGGGGGGAAAAAAAAGCACATGCTCTGAATCAGGTTGAGATTTTATTCCATGAGGATGAAATACCTACATGGTGAGCTTTGAAAGTTAATTTTGGATCAGTCTACCTTTGAAGTGGTTGCTTTTCACTTCTTAAAACAGTGGGGGAGGTTCAGCCATCTATTCCAACTGCGTTAGGACTGGTAAACCTGGCACAGTGTCTATATTTTGCGGCAAATTAGTTGCTGAAGTTAGTAGTTTAAAACATTTAGGAGAAGCTTATAGGTGGTTCTAAGTGATATAAAGGAAGTCAAAGCAGACCAATGGGTAGGAGTCACAGTTGCAACAAAACCAGCAAAAACACTACATACATTTTGGCAGCTATGCCTGTATTTAAAGGATAAACTCAAAATGTGCGTGTAGAACACAAAATGTTAAAGACAGAGGACCCAGCGTCAGCTGTGGAAGCCAAGTCATCAGAATTACAACTGCATGATTTTGGCATACACTTAGAAGCTGCAATAGCATATATTGCTAGTAATTAGGCCACAGCTGGGGTGGTAGGGAAGTTTGATAGAGATCTGTCTTTATGAGTTCACGGTTATATTACCTGCCTGAATACCGCTGGATGTACTCAAGGGATGCACAGCCTTGAGTCACAGTTTGAACTGTACGTCCCCGGCCAGTAGACGTTCCCAGCTGTGGGAAAGGACCAGCGGTGCTGCTCTTCGTGTTCAGCATATTTTTTGTCTGTTTTAATTTAAGAAGAGCCACCTTAATTTAGCTACAGCAAAAAGGGTGTCTGACACTTGGTGACAGCCCCCGGTTCGGTATGTAACACGTACGACGGCTGATGCATTAGCTGGTGCAGCCTAAGAACCATCTGTGGATTAACGAAAATGCCAGGGACTTAATTGCGCATAAACCTTCAAAAGATGAAAAGCTGAAAGAATGTTTTATACAAACTAAAATGTTTGCTGAAGAGAGGCTCTGGGAGAAAGTAAGAGCTCATCCAAATCAGAAGTGTTGTAAATCCCAAGGATACTGACACGGCCGCCAGAGGCAAATCTTGTTCTGGTGACGATAAGTTCCTAAAAGTGGATATATCAAGGACACAGAACAAGTAAAGGGTGCAGAGAAAGAAAAGCTGTTTATTCCATGTTTTCCTGCACAGAAGTGTTTAATTTTGCTGTATGATGAATTCAGTATTGGGTTTTGAAAGACATTTAAATGAAAATCTGGTAGCCCAGAACCGTGCACCAAGAGAGCACGTCGCCTGGTTCAGGCAGTGTTGGCTGCGTGCGGCACCTCTTCCTCCTCTTAACTCCAGCCATAACAACACTACGGTGACAATTTAGGGTTTCACAGGGTGCCACAGTGTCCCCCGACACTGAATGGACAGACAGTGTCTTTTAGGGATCCTTGGCAGAATGATTATGGCACTAAATCATAGTTACAATTAAAGCTTTTTTCTTAACAGAATATTATGATTTGTGTAGCACAGAATTTATGATTAGAATGGCACAGGATTTCTACAAGCAGAATCGATGTAGTGCAATCTATAAGTGGCATAATACAGAATTTATAATACAACTTATGATTTCTAATCACCTGGACCCTCTGCAAATTGGGTCCAATCTTAATACATGGTTTGTTGTATCAGTATAACAATCATAATCATAGAGTGGTTTGGGTTGGAAGGGACCTTAAAAGGTCATCTACTCCAACCCCCCTGCCATGGGCAGGGACACCTCCCACTAGACCAGGCTGCTCAAAGCCCCATCCAGCCTGGCCTTGAACACTTCCAGGGATGGGGCATCCACAGCTTCCCTGGGCAACCTGTTCCAGTGCCTCACCACCTTCAGAGTAAAGAATTTCTTCCTGATATCCAATCTAAATCTACGCTCTTCCAGTTTGAAGCCATTACCCTCATCCTATCACTACACTCCCTGATAAGGAGTCTGTCCTCATCTCTCCTGTAGGCCCCCTTTAGGTACTAGAAGGCAGCAATAAGGTGTCCCTGGAGCCTTCTCTTCTCCAGGCCGAACAACCCCAACTCTCTCAGCCTGTCGTCATAGAAGAGGTGTTCCACCCCTCAGATAATTTTTGTGGCCCTCCCCTGGACTTGCTCCAACAAGTCCATGTCCTTCTTATGTTGGCGGCCCCAGAGCTGGACACAGTACTCCAGGTGGGGTCTCACCAGAACAGAGTAGAGGGGCAGAGTCACCTCCCTCGACCTGCTGGCCACGCTTCTTTTGATACAGCCCAGGATATGGTTGGCTTTCTGGGCTGTGAGCCCACATTGCCAGATCACATTGAGCTTCTCATCAACCAATACCCCCAAGTCCCTCTCCTCAGGGCTGCTCTCAATCTGTTCTCCACCCAGCCTGTATTGTGCTTGGGATTGCCCTGTTTGTGTTGGGTCTAGACTATAATCTAGACTCAAAAATCTTATAAAAGAGTATGAGTCACTCACACAGTCCTCAGAGGAAGCAGAGGATTGTGGGGTGGGACACTGGGGTGTCCTGAGTCTCACTGTCCAGCAGCAGCTCTGGTCCAAGTTCCCCACTTAGGACTTGTGACTGCTTGATTTTATGGACAATGCTCTGACTGCTGTTCGACTTCCCTCTCCTGTGAGGGGGTCATCACCACCTCCTGGTGAGCCGGGTGCCTGGCGCCTTCAAGGCTGGCAAGGAAGGGAGTAATCAGGCTGGTGCCCAGAAGTCTTGAGGCCAACAGGGAGGGGAAGAAGAAATCTGCTTAGTTTGTCTATTTGGTTCACAGGACCTTCAGGGCCTGATAACGAGGGAACGGGAATGAATACATGACCTGCTCAGTCACAGAGAATGGCTGTTTGCCTTATAAAGTGGCATTAGTTATGCCAACCACATGAGCAGGGTGCCAGTCACACGTATTTCTGCAGGACGCCTGAAGAAGTATCCCCTCTTAGTGTCCGTGCAAACAAATTACTTTCCCATCCACAAAAGTGCTGCTGATGCTTTACTAAACCTCCTGAAAGACCATTCTGAATATATGTATTTATTCTGATCTTGTGCTAGTGTTGCCTTTGTTGATGCCCAGTGTATGCTGGTATCAGTGAAGCATAATCTGGCTCATGAAATAGTTATGAGTTTGACCTCTTTTTGCATACAGTTTTTATATGTTGTGTATTTTGTAATCACATGCTGCTCATGGAATTAATGTGTTTGCATTTTCTAAACACTTGCTGGAAATAAATCCTCTGACTTCTTTCAGCAAGTTTATTTCGGATCGAGAAAGCAGAAGAAGTCTCACGAACAGCCACCTGGAGAAGAAGAAATGTGATGAATATGTAAGTCTCTCTTGCTGTTGTTTTCCCTGTCAAAATGAACCACATGTTGTGTGTATGAAGGACCTTTAGACATGGTCTTCAAAAGTGCTGGGCACACACCGTTATAATTGAAGTTTAGGTTCCGGTAGGAATTGCCTGTGCTCAGCAGTTGGAAAAAACCCAAATCAAAAAACCCAAGCATTTTGGTTGAATTGAGGCAAGGGAATCCCTCTGGCCTGTGTTAGGCAGGAAGTCCCAGTGGTTCCTTATGGCCTTACAATATATAAATCATGTGCCTAAGATGTTTCACAGGCGTAGTGAAAGATAGGGTTTAAAATCAAAAGTGTAGTAGGAGTTGTGTATTGCCTATACCGTTTATGTCAGTTTACAAAATCTATAGGACAGCCATCTGAGTGTAGCTGTGACAGGGCTCAGCGACTCTTTTTCCTCTTCCAAACCAATCTTTATTAAGTCATTTCCATAGCAGCAGTTTTATATCTGATACATCACAAAACATGGAGTTTGAAGCATAGACGCATTTCCCTGCTCCGTTCCAAGCTGTTGCTGACACGTCTCCCTTTACTTCTCCAGATCCCGGGAACTACTTCACTGGGGATGTCCGTCTTCAACCTCAGCAATGCGATTATGGGCAGTGGGATTTTGGGTCTCGCTTTCGCTTTGGCCAACACGGGAATTCTCCTTTTTCTGTAAGTATTCCTGTGGTGAGTAGCTGATCTCCGCACAGTTTCACCGCGTTTAAAGAACATGTGCGCTGCCAGCAAGCGGAGGAATTTATAGTCTATCTGTAATCAAGTGCAGCATTCAAGCCTGAAAATGTTAGTTACAAGTTTTGGACAATTTTTTTCAGTCAATTATTTTTTTGGGGGGGGAAAAACCACTACTTGCAATGCTAGAGCAAATAAAGTCCATGTTATTTACTACCGACCTGAGCCTAGCCAGGGATTTTACCTCTGGTCCACAAGCTACACATACATCGGAAATATTCAGTAGTCATAGTTGCAGTGGGATAGTACCTAGTTCTTACCTGTGTCACAGGATCTCCAGAGCTTTCATCAAAGCACGGTGCAATAACTACTTTTTTTTTTAACCAAGAAAAAGAATATTTATATTCCTTTATATGTTACATATAATATTTTCATCTCACTCCCACAGTTTCTTCAGTTTCTTATGTGAGAGTCCCTGAGAGCCAACACAAATACAGCCAAGATTTTAGTATAAAAAAAGAGTTGAGGTAGAGTACTTAACTCCAGAAAAAAAAAAAAAAGGCATTTTGTAAAGGAGAATTTTATAGTTTAAAAATGAAACGGTGCCAGTGAATGAGTAAGACACAGTGTTATTCTGTGTTATTCTGGTTCACAGTACGAGACATTTCGTTGTGAAAAGCGATTGTTAAGAAATCAGTTGGGAATTGTGTGCAGATTTCAGTAATAAATGTTCATTGAGGGAAGAAATACAATAATTTACAATCTTTGAGAACTGTTCAACACAGTTATTGAGTTTACAGATTACTCTAAAGAGGTGTCATTTCTTGAATGTCAAACCTAAAAATCTAGAACTTTTGTTATTTCTTAGGTTTTGGGGAAATATATAATATGAGCACTGTATATAGCAGAGTGGATGGACAAAGTGGTACATGTGGCCATCTACTCTGGGGTTTTGTGCCAGGATAGCTACATCCATGCCACTATCTTACAATTTGCTGTGGTTGGGTAAAATCTAGGAATAATCCAAGGAGTTAATCCATTTACACTAAGAATGTACGAAGTCTCATAATTGTGTTGTCACTGAGCTAGGCTGTAAAGTAGCTGGACTCTAATTTAGGTCTTTCTTATGCAGAGAGACTGAGTTCATTTTATTTTTGTTGCTTTTTTTATCCGGTACCCTAACCTGTATGTGATACTTCACCCATGGTCTGACAAGCACACTTCTCGGGGGACAGACTGGTGGTTACAAAAACTGCTGTTACCAGAAAAAAAAAGTTATGTCTTTTCAGCCTCGTTACCTGTTCTGTAATAATAGTGTCTCACCCAAGGAGCATCCTCAGTTCCTCCTTACTGCTTTGGTTTTCTACAATCTCATCCTCTTCTTATTCTTCCAGCAGTTTTTATTGAGAGTTAAGTGAAATGTGAAATGTGTTTGCTCTAAAGAATGTAAAAAGGCAGTTTCTTTTAAGTGGGGTAGATCAGACCAGTGATGTGACCACCAGAGAAACTTCCAACAGCGTGTGATGGTGACTGGGCCGAGTAGTAAGTGTGTAGATCTGTATCACCACGTTGTACGAAAAGCTGCCAAATCTGAATGTAGAGATTTTATACAGTAAATAACAGCATTATTCTCCACAGAACTAACTGTGTGTATTTAAAAGAGAATAATTGTTTTTGTTAGCTTGATAATGCCTTTAGATCTGTTGGCCTGGAGATAGACCAGCCTGCTGAGATCAAAGGTAAGGAAGCTAACAGGACCTAACTGACCAGGCCAGCAGAGATTTCCCCTTTGAAGCCTGGAGATACAGCATCCTAATGTGGTTTCTGTAGTTATGCCTTAAAGTTGAAATGCTTTAAATGTTCTCTTTTATCATGCAATAATCTAGTTAAACCTAGTCCATTAGTGTTAGATTTTTTCTCACACTCTCATTCAGTGCATTTTTCCCATAAAGGTATAGTTCTGCTGTCACTATCACAGGTAGATCTTAGAACAATTTCTGCTTTACAAGTGATTAGAGTCCCAGCAATAGTTTCATTGTTTTTTGCACATGAGGAAGCACTTACATTCATTGCCCTTGAGTAGCACAGCTCTGGAGAGTTTCTAGGTTGCTTTATCCAGTATTGGCATGCACCATCTCTGAAAAGTAGAAAGCAGAGGCGGAGAAATTAAGGGAGCATTTTCAGCGCTAACAAAGCAGACTCGGCCTGATTTTCACTCTCAAAAGTTTCAGGCTTCTGCAGTGTGAAGTGTGCCCTGCCATGCACACCTGGATCAGTTCAGATCCTATATTCTTGGCATAAGACATGCAAAATAAACATGGCAATGAGTACGTACTCTCACATCCTATTTGCATAGCTTAATGCCATAGCAAGGTGTCATGCTTTCTAGGCAAAACAACTGAGCTAGGAACTCGAAGGAACTTAATCCCAGTATTGTTGATAAATACAGCCTAGACCAAAGAAGAGCATCCTTTCCTGTATGCAAAAGGGGAGAAAGCCCTTACTGCAGAAAGATGGCACAAAAGGCTTGGGAAGTCAGAGATGGGCCAGGACACCTAGGGATGGCAGGAGCACTCATCACTGCCTGTGGTTTCATCCTGGAGAGCTGGGATCAGAATGACGGATCACATTGCAAAGACATACAGGCCGGCCAAGTTCAAGGTGCTTCAGCCTGCATTTAGCCCAGCACTGCACATGACCTGAAAAACCCTGCTGAGGCACAGGGGCTTGTTAGATGGAGGCATAGTATAAGACTACAACTGAAGTTTCATGCTACTCTCTGCAGCCGCTTCTACTAGGGTTGGCTGGAAGCAGTCATGAAGGCGTAGCCTAACTCCTCCAGAGGTTTAGGGAAGGCTGGCAGACCGGCCCTCTAGGATACCCTACGGTGGCAAACCCTGTGCTCTGACATGCTCTTCTGCGCCTTATACCTTGTGAGGGTTCAAAGCTGTTCTGTGCAATAAGACAGGCAACTGCACAAGCCTCACAGGTCTTCTGGCCCCAAATCCTGGGACTCCACAGAGGGCTGTGGACAGCGTGTGTTGCAGCTGACCTGGTAACGCGGCAGCTGGGAGCAAACAGCAGTGGCATTGCAGGAACAGCGTGTTCTTCCCAGCACTGTATCAGTCCCCTGCCCTAAACTGTTTATTCTGGATTTGTTGGGGGGAGGTGACTTTTGCGTGTGCTGGTTGCTCACATAGCCAGCAGCGCTCCTTTAAGAGCGGGCAAGGGAGTGCTTTTGGGACTGCAGCGCAAGCTCCCCTGCTTCTGTTTTGAATTTGTGCAGAACGAGTGGCATGGACATTTTCATTCCTTTCCAAGGGGTGGTTCTGGCGCAAATATCCCTGTCCATACCACAGTCCTAACACAAACAAGTTTTTCATACAGCCCTAATGAAAATGCCAAGTGTCTCTGTAAGAACCCTATGGGGAGCTAAGGACAACAGATCAGATAAATACCTGGCTGCTTGGGAGTGTTATTTTTACCGCTGCAAAGGCTCCATGAGCTCAGTGCCTGAAAAACGGGAGCTTTTAATATTAAAATAGACTTGATGCTGGCATGCGGAGCCCAGAGGCATTTGGGGCTGGGAGTGAGTCAGCCCAGCGGCCCAGCGTCGGGAGCTGTGAGCACACCGTGCCTCCAGGCAGACAGGGGCTTGGCGGCTCTGCAGGGAACGAGGGCAGAAGGAAGGCTTAGCAAATCTGTAAAAAATGGAGCAGAGTGACCTCAGCCAGTACAATCTCCTTTCCCCACCTCCCCAAGGAGCAACACCCTCTGGGCTGTACAAGGAGTGTGTTGTTGTTGTCAACCATCATTCTCTATTGGCAAAAGAGAAGTTCCTCCTATCACCTCTTTATGTTTTTCCCTGCTCCTCTGGCCCCAAGAAAGTTGTGGGTCATTATTTGGCAGTAAAGTATTTCTAGTCTCAAATAATAAAAAAGGGGAGGGAGGAGGCTTCTCCTCCTTTTCTTTCTATGTATTCCTATGAAAAAGACGTGTTGCTGCCTATCTATGACAGCAGCTTGTTTTCTGTTAAATTTTAGGCTTGTTTTGCTCGGCGTCCTGAGGGTAGTTGTCATAATAAAGAGAGGAATTGCCAACAGATTGTCCGAGTGCTCTTCACACACATCATGAAAACATCATCAGGTCTTTGTGTGTCAGAGTGTTGGAGAGGAAGGCACACATGGTGCTTGGCTTAAAGACATGGAGCAATGAGCAAATGTGTTTTTATGCACTGAGCCCCCGGCACTGACTAATTATCATTTGTGCCAGCAAGTTCCCTACACAAACAGTTTGGTCATTACTTCCTGCAATTCTTCTAAGTGAAGTCAAATCATGGATCACGGCAGACCAGGAGTGACATCAGTGAGGGAACACCAGTCCCCACCTGGGCATAGCATAAGCCTTTGGTTTCTGCCTTTATTCCCAGGGGAAAGCAGTCAAGCCTTAACTTCCTTCCTCCCCCCCTCCTTGGGCACTGGGAGGCATGTAAAAAGCCATTTGGGCGCCCCTTGGGTAGCATATGAAACATGTCTGGGGCAAAGTTGCTTCCATTTGGTATGGAAGTCTTTAAATAAAGGACAACCCTTTGCAATTTTTGCTCTGCTTCCAGAAAAAAAGCTTGAGAGTGGGTGACGAGGGACATACCTGGCTCATCCTCGCTCTGATTAAATCTTAATTCCTATCAGAAAAGGCAACTATATTCGTCTTTTGATATATAGAGATGTAACTCAGTAACAGGCTGCTCTCTGCATCTCCGCTAAGTTTTACTTGGTTGAATCCCTCTGCGTGCAGAGCTTTCTACCTCCAAGGTGGTGTGGTGGAACTGCAAAAAGAATGTGAATCACATGTATTTTTAGGCCTTTTTGTATTGTCAGAAGAGTATAAAAATTATCTCGGAGTCAACGGGAATATGACCGGACGTGAAATACCGCAATGTTAGAGCTCAGCTCTTAAAGTAGGTTTTATTTTCTATTCTTTTGTAGGCTGCTCTTGGTTTCAGTGACACTGCTGTCTATTTATTCAATATATCTCCTGTTGGTGTGTTCAAAGGAAACAGGTAATTTAAAATGTTATTATACCATTTTAGTAGAATTGTAAAGAGCAAGAGGTGAAAAGTGCTCAAATAAGGCCAAGTGCTTTGTGTAAGATGGAGTTTCTATCACTTGGCTGACACAATAGAAAGGCCTAACACATTTTGGGGCAGAAACCCAGAATTTAAAAAATTTATGTCATGGCAATGGAGAACAGCATCTGACCATCACTATAAAGAGAAAAAATTAGGACAAAGAGTGAATTCTGCTAACGTGAGATGTCTTCAGTGAGCTAGAAGGAACAGGTCATATAGTTTCTTTGCATTACAAAACCAAATGCAAATGAAATATAATGAATCTTTGCAGTTTGTCCTTAATGGTTCGTGCAAAATTACTGATAGTTTTTTTGATGCAGTAGGGGGTTTCCTACGAGAAAGTAAAAGGGAACAGTTCCTCCACAGAGAGAAGTGTAACTGTAAGCAAAATATATTCTAAACGCAGAAATTAGAAGTTACCCACAGTGTTAAATGCCTCTGTGGTCTGAAGTCCAAGAGACTCTTTCCTTGGGTAACAATCTCTGAAGACAGATTTTTAAAATTATCTGTGCACAAGAACACTGTGATATTTTAATATGTCATTTGGACACACATGAGTTACTGCTATAGCATGTATAATGGCACCAACTGCCCATTTAAATTAGGTACGTATGCCTAATTGTGGACACATTTGTGCCCTGTTAGTTCTCAAAATCTAAGCCCTGGTTTCTATGCTGCTGGTACATATAAGCTCAAACTTATTGTTTATACAAGCTTCAAAGCAGAAATGTCAGCTATAAGGAAATATAGAGAAAACCAAACAATGGGATGCAGTTTAAAAATCATCTGTACAGTGTTAACATCAGCAATATTTCTCTTTCTGTTCTCATGTATCTCACCATATTCACAATGTCCAGGGTTTTTGCAGCCTAAATCACAGCCAAGGAAAAAAACATTTAACAGCAAACCAATTCATAGAGGAGTTTCTCAAGCTTGACAGATATTTAACAAGAAGTTTTAGTTATAATTTACACTTTGCCCTGCTTTTCCCAAAAAACATACCACAGTGAGAATTCACAAGTTAAGGCTTTGTCATTAGAAATTGTAAATCCTCCTGTAAACCAGTGGCTGCCCTCATTTGGATCGTTTAGTCAAAGCAAGGGAAATTGCAGAATCGCGGTACTGTGTCTGCTGTGGCCAGGCTGCCAGTCCTAACTTGTGTATCCCGCTGTACCGAGTTTTGTCTGGAGAGGAGGCTTTCTACGTCACTGGCATGGCGGGTGCAAACCCGATGGGGATACCAGAACTTAACATGTCACCAGGGGTATAGACAGATTCATTAAAGGGGTGTAATAGCCTCATTAGGAGCTTCAATTTCAGAAGTGACTGGTAGCCAATGATAACATTTATAGACGTCAAGAAAACATTCCTGCACAAGTTTCAGCCCAATAATTACAAGAGAGCTCTCTATTTACTTGCAAAGGGCAGATGTGGCTGCACAGATGGGCGTTCAGCTGAAAAGGAACCATTAGTGTTTTGACGCAACAGCTTTCGCTGGTGTATTTGTTACCTTTCTCCTCATTTCTTTTCATGCAGGCTGCATGGTGTATGAAAAGCTGGGCGAGCAGGTCTTTGGTACCCCAGGGAAAATGATTGTCTTTGGATCTACATCGCTCCAGAACGTTGGAGGTAAAGGAGATGAGGGGTATTGAAAAACAAAATCCAGGAGCATCTTAATAACGTTACAGCTACCAACCAGTCAAGTTCCTCCTTCTTTCAGTGACACCTTGGGGTCTTCATGCTCCTCAATATAGCTGTGGCTATATCTTGCATGCAGCCTTTCAAAAAGGCTGCATTACTGAATGATCAGTAGTTTACAGTCAATTAGAGTTCAGGGTCTTCTATCATCAGACGCTGATGTGGGATAAGGTTCGGGATGCTTCTCTGTACTTGTTCCACAAAACATCTTACCTATTTTCTAAACTGACTTTCTTCTTCCTCCAGCAATGTTGAGCTATCTCTTCATAGTCAAAAATGAGCTGCCTTCTGCCATAAAGTTTCTAATGGGAAAAGAAGAAACTTTTTCGTAAGTTGAATTAATTTTGGTGATTAGATCATAGAATTTAACGTTGAGATAAGTTTAAGCATATGCTTCCAAAGGCTCTTAAGTATTGGATACTCTTTAGGTTTGTCAAAGTAGATTTTCGCAGAAATATTTCAGGGGGTTAATAAAAACCAAGATAACTTTGGGAAGGAAAAGGGAAGGTTAAGTCATCAGTAGTTACTCTCTTTGCACACCAGATTTGCATGAAGAATTGTGATTTATACAAACCTCTTATTGTAGTATCCAGCCTTTTACAGTGTTAGGCAACACTTGAAGATATTGGGAACAATGCAACTTTAAGATGTTAGGTATTTCCCTGCATTCTCTAGCATCTTATAGGATCTTACCCCTGAAGCACTGTCCATAGCATGAAATTCTTAAATATTAGCATGTGACAACAGCAGAATAGTGTACTTAGATTTCTGCCACTTATCACTCCTTGACATTTAGCAGCCTCTTTAACAGAGGGGTGGTATTTCTTTATACTGGTAAATATCCTTTGCGCTAGGTTATATGGTGTGCTGTAGTGCACGAGAAGAAGGTAGAGATCCCATTCCTCAGGCTTTCATACTAAATTGGACCGAGCAGTGGAAATAGGTTGTACAGAATGTCACTAACGCTGTCCCTTCTCCCTTTTCTTGCTTTCCGGAAGGATTCAAAGCACTTTGCTAGAAGGAGATACAGCCTTGGGGTGGCTTAGTGTGTGTCAGCCCTCAGGAGCCTGGTTTGCTGCTCCAGGCACGTGCCCGGGTGATTTAGCAAATGAATTGTGGTTGTCGTAATGAATTGTTACGGAGGGGGGTGTTCTGCCTCTCAGTCCCACTCACTGATCTCTGCAGTAGGGTGATATTTTGTCTAGTGACTATGAAAAGCTGCCGTATCTCAGTCTCAGCAGTGCCATGCTTCAAGGGCTGGGTACTTAATGAGTCTATGAAGTTTAGATGTGGCCCACATCTCTCCTTTTGTAGGAGCTTGTAGGGTAAGGAAACCAAAGATAGTTCTGTAACTGCAGCAAAGAGGATGACCGAATGTGAGGAAAACTAGAGAGGGATTCCGGTGTGCTCATGGTGTGGTTTTTTTAATGTTTTATACAGGGCATGGTATGTGGATGGGCGGCTTCTTGTTGTCACGGTGACGTTTGGTATAATCCTCCCTTTATGTCTCCTTAAGAACTTAGGTAAGATGCAAATGCCATTGTGGGAATAAAATAAAGGAAGCCAGACATCGCGCTACTGACAGCCACGCTGGCAACTCCACTAGAAAAGAAAAAAAAATGGCTCTCATTGTAATCTAAGCAGCCTCCCTGGTCCAGGAATAAACTGTGTTTTGAGCATCTTGGAACAAGTAGGCCTAAATTGTCATAGTGGTTGAACTCAGTATAAACCAGCTTCATCCCTACAATTGTGGAAACTGATGTGAAAAATTATAGTTAAGAGGGTCCTCACTTCATAAAGCAATTCTATTTTAAGTGTAGCCTGTAAAAATAAGTTCACAAATTGTTAGATTACAAAAAAATAACTTATTTTTCTATCAGCATCGAAACCTTTAGTGGTGAGGTTAATAGGAAGTATTGGACTTTGAAGTAAGACATGTATAGAAGATTGCATTTTCAAATGTCTTTGAGTCCACAGTGATGCCAGTTGGTACAAAATGTATTTTTTAAAACCATGTAACAAGTTTTGGCACTGAAGTCCTGTTGGGATCTTCCTTTTGAGAAAATAACCCATAGTCAGCTTACTTGGCTCGTACCGGGAATCTGGGTCACGTTCTGATTGCAATTGCACCTTTTCAGGTTTGTTTCAATTATCACAGCCCCTTTCAAAAGTAAAATTAGTTAAACTGCCATAAAGTCAAACCAGTCAGAGCAAAGCTCAGGTCTGTCTGAAAGTTGGGAGGCTTGCGACGTGGGAGACTCACACACCAACAGGACATGCTTTTGTCCTGGCCAGAAGCTCACGACACATATTAAATGTATAATACATTTAAGCAACAAAAAGTAAAAACCAAGATATGGCTAATAAAATAATTTTGTATGAGATTTCCTTTTAATTTGTTTCAGGGTATCTTGGCTATACCAGTGGATTTTCATTAAGCTGCATGGTATTTTTCCTGATAGTGGTAAGTTCAGCTTGCTTTCTTTGTTGGATGAGAGTTACTTGATAGGATATTCATAATTTCTCTGATGTTTTCATTTTAATTTCCCTTTATTTTGAAATTATTTTTAGCAATTAGCTGTCTTCCGCTCTCATTCTAGGTTATTTACAAGAAGTTTCAAATTCCCTGTGGCGGATCGGAGCTAAATGCAACATCACCTATCCTATCAAATAGCTCAGCACATGAACATATGTGTAAGCCAAAGTATGTTATCTTTAATTCCAAGGTATGTTTCTTTTTATAATACTTATTTTTAATTCACATAATATATGCACGTACACCCATGTTGTTTATCCGGTCAGCACCACGTGGGGCCTGATTCTCCATGCTTCCACTCATGCTCCAATGGTGAACGGGCAATGGGCCTCCTTGCCCAGTCTTATGGAGATGCCGTGTTGAATGTTCCTCTTTGCAGTCTTGCTCTGCCCCGGTGGTAGACGTGCTAAGGCTGTGAGCCCAAGCTACCACCAGACAACTAACACTTTATTTGGGAGAACTTTCCTTTCCACTGCTTCTTACTGTCCCGTTCTGCAACTCCGCCTCAAGGTTGTAGTTCAGCAGAGGCTGAGTAAGCCATTCCTGCATCCAAAGCCCAGAAGTAATCCCTCTGTCCTTCTGCACACAAACCACTTCTTTGTGACAGGGTACGTGTTTCTGTAGCCATATGGTGAACTGGATCATGAAAAGGATACAGTTGAAAGCTAATCCAGCAAAAATTTGATTGCCTTTCAGCTGGATGCTTTCCTCCATCGCCGCACAGCTGCAGGAAAAGTTGTGCCAAGAGAATGCGAAAGAGCAACTGGCTGTAGCTGTGGGAGCAGGAGGATCGCTCCTGTCAGCTGTGCTGGGGCACAGTGCTCATTAAACAGCAGGGCAGGGTCCTCGGGGTGTCGCAGTCGCATCCAGAGGGAATGCATATGTATAGCACATGCATGCAAAAATTAAATTTTTTGAAATTCATCCTACCAGCTTCAGTTGAAGAAGCCAACCCAAGCACTTTTCTTTAGTTGGGGGTAGCCATCAGCTCAGATGTGGTGGGACAGACCAAAAATTAGTTAACTTGGTGTGCAATAGCAGCTTAGCTGTAAATATGTTTTAGCTAGCGTTGAAGGACCATTGTCTTCTCCTACGGTAAGGGTCAGCGTTTGCCTCAGAGTCGATGGAGGCACATCAGAAAGATCAGTCCATCTGAACCAGGCACACTGGAGCTGAACTCTAGAGATTTGCCCTTGGGGCCAACAGCTTCCCAGTCAATTTAGCAACTTTGGTGTGTGAGAGGAGAGACAGTTTCACAAAATCAGAGGACTGCTGAGGTTGGCAGGGGCCTCTGGAAGTCATCTGGTCCAACTGCCCTGCGCAAGCAGGGTCACTTAGAGCCGGTTGTCCAGCACCCTGTCCAGGAACTTCTGAATATCTCCACAGATGGAGACTCCACAACAGTAGTGCGCTGTGAGTGAGGGAGAGGAGGCAGCACAGGCCTGGGCTGAGGAGGGATCGCTGGAGCGCAACTACTGTATTTACTGAATCTGTTGGGCCTGGGGCAAACCCCAGGATGGCTTCTGTGGGAAGGGGACACCTGTGGCCAGTGCGAGCAGATCTCAGAAGGCCAGGGAGAGATGCCTGTAGGGATGGACTCATTTTGTCCTCGCAGGAGGACCTGGTTTTCATGTGGTCTCTGCTCATACCCATTCCCTGGGGAGAATGGAAGTGCTTGGGCACTGAGATCATACAGTTTGGCTGTACACTGAGGACTGAAACCCACTGAGGTTTTTGGTGGAGAAGGGGGCGAGGTTCACCCCCCTGGAGGCCTCCTGCGCTTCCTGGTGACGTAACGGTCTCTCTCTTTCCCCAAGGAAAAGCATGCTCCCTCCACAGCCCTCCTAGCCCTTTTGTTGGCCTGGGAAATGAAGGGACTCAGTCTGGTACCTTGAAATATCCATTTATTTGTAAGTTCTGCATTCCTCTTCTCTTTTCTTACAGTCTGGATATGGGCTTCCTCTTCAGGACTTCAAGCCTTAGCACCACGGGTGCGCACCCCTCTCCATGCCAAGGCAGGGTAGCGTAGCGGTGACCCACCATACGTCCCTTTTACGTGTGACGGTGTGCTAGTAACGGTGGCAGTAGCTGGGCAGGGAAACCTATCCCAGGGAGCAAAACCAGCAGCCTTGTGGCATCCAGCGCTGGGCTCTGCGAGCAGAGTCAGGACCGTGCTCACATGGCCGACGCAAAGACTTTGTCCTCCCATTGCAAGAGCGCTGCTCTCCATATTTCATTAAATATGTGCTAATTGACAGGTCTTCTACCTTCTCTGAAGGCTCTCAACATTTGGTTGAGGAGTCCAGAGAGTTGGGAGTTGAGGTAATATAACACAGATCATTTCTTCACGCCACTGGGGGAAATACTTCTTAGTTTCTTTTCTGAAATTCTCTCCAAACAGACCGTGTACGCGTTGCCCACGATTGCTTTTGCGTTTGTGTGCCACCCATCAGTCCTCCCGATCTACAGCGAACTTAAAGAGTAAGCCATTCTTTTTTATTTTTTCCAGTTAATTGTTTTGAACCGCTTTGCACGGAAAATGTTAGCACAGAGGTGCTCTGAGTCATTCGCGCCATTTGGAGGAGATGTGCTTTAATAACACCCAACAAGCCAACGAGCGTGGCTGTCAGCTAGGAAATCTGGCCTCCCAGGCGTGCCGCTGGGGCGGGGGCGAGGGAGGTTGAGGATAATGCAATACTTTGGGAGTTTTCTCTGGAAGTACACGGCAGCCTGGGGAGAGCCAAGTTGTGCCGGTTGTTATTTGGCATAGGAGAGAAGCGTGTGTTCATCTAACGGCGTTTGTTCCAGAGCAACTAAAAATCTGTTGCGGTACCAGGAAAAAAAAGTATTTTCAGGCTCGCCTGTATTAAAAGGCCTTTGCCGGTACGGCTGTCCCGCTGACACCTTTGGCTGGGCAGGGCTGTGGGGAGCTAGAGACCGGCCCTGCTGCGGCATCGCTGGTGGCCCTGGGGGGCTGCAATGGGCTGCTGGGCCATGGGGGGAGCCCCAGGGGAGAGGTCGGGGTCAGTCAGACCCATGGGTGCCCTCAGGTCCCAACCACTTGTTGGGAGCTTTGAGTTTCAAGGGACTCCAGCAGGTTCCCTGGTGCCTATTTAAGGCATTCCTGTGTGTGTTTAAAAGTCTAACTTTAGGTACCAGAGTGGGAATATTTCAGAACAAATATCTAAAAATGAAACATTTGCACTTAGCCTGTTTTACAGGTCTACAGTGGTCTGCATACATTCATTATTTTCTACTCATGGGGACACAAATGTTTCTCTGCAAACATGCAGAATGTGTTTTTTTCCTGTGTATAATTTTACTCTTTCTTTATTTTGGCCTTTTGATTTAATTACTGAAGTGTTTAAGGGCCGTCCCTCCTAACCAGGCTTCACCCTTCGTTCTGTTTAGGTGGGTATGGCCAGGGAGCAGAGCCACAGGGCGGACCCACCATTTCTTGACTTAAACCCTAAGTAGGGACCCTTTCCTCAGTCTTTCTCTTCCTTGTGCAGCTGTCAATGGATTCCTGTTTCAAATGAAAATGCATTCATGAGCCTCCCCAGAATTACAATGTTTATGCAAAGACCTAATACATTTTTAATCAACTATTGAAAAATCCAGCCTAACTATTTCTATGTGTTCTTTTTTCCTTCTTTTTCCAGCCGTTCACAGAAAAAAATGCAGTTGGTTTCCAATATCTCATTTTTTGCCATGTTTGTGATGTACTTTATGACTGCCATATTTGGCTATTTGACTTTCTACGGTAAGTATGCAGTTCTTTACCAATCAAAGTAGAAAGGGAATACATATGAAATCAATAGCATATCCCAGCTGGAAAGGAAAGTCCCATCCACTTATATTAAAATACTTTTTCAAATAATTTTCCATCAAGTTTTCATACTGAAGGTACAAATCCTTTCTTCCTTTTCCCCTGTGGATGAAAAGCAGAAGTGAAAGTAGTATTTGCAAAAGGCATATTCAAAATATGAGGGAGAGAGCTGTTTAAGAGAATTGGGGATTAGCTGGGCCCCACTAAGATTTTTCTTCCAAGGTCCTCTCCTGAATGTTGTGTACATTGGTAACAACTGGAGCATGCATATCTGCATAAAATGAGACAGATTTGAGAGCAGGTCCTAGGAAATGTGTATCAAATCAGCCATCACAGGTTTTTCATTTTCTTATTGACGCTTTCATCATAGAGGCGAAGGACCAGATGTTTTCCCACTGTCCCTAGAGCCGACCCCTTCAGGTCTCGGTTAAATAAACTGGCAGCGAAGGTGGGGAAGCTTTGAGCGTTGTCCCAGCTCAGACACCAAAGGATGGCTCTTTCAGTGTTTGAGACTTGCACCCTGTCTCTTTTCATGCATATCAATTCACTTAAAGAAACAAACAAATTAAATTATGTTGTATCGCTAAAGGATAAAACATGTATGCCCTAATGGCACAACTATTAAGTAAAATAGTATAAAAGGTTAATTTTGACCAGGAAGATACTCCCATATTCCAGTCTAATGGGAATGTTGCAAAGTAGTGTCTTTTTCCAGGGACCATTAAGGGGTTACAAGACAGATGACAAAACTGATGTTTGCCTTTTACCTCAGAGTCACCAAAAGGTCATCAGTCTTCTCCATCCTATTCCAAGTGACCTTTTTGTTACAATCTCCTCATTCATGATACCGTTCCTTGTGAGCCACGTATTGCAAGAGAAAGAAAATAAGTAAATATGAAATCTGGCTTTTTTTTTTCCCAAAGGTGTATCTATCTCCTATTTGTTTTCTCAGGCTCTCATTCTGATTATGAGGCCTTAAGACTGCATGTGTTGAAGTAACTTGAGGTCATCTGTTCTAATTTTCCCAATAAAACCGCAACTACGCTGCAAGTGACAACAGCAACAGCCGTTCTCATCCAACTGCTCCCGTCTAACGCATTTTCATAGAAATGCATCAAATTAGCAGCCCCAGGGAGCAAGTGGGTGTAAATCAGCACGGACCCCTTCGCTTTGGCAGGGAGGAGATTCTGATGTGATTGCCCCAGGGATCTGAGGAGGCAGATCCGTGGCGCTCCTCTCTGGGAATCTCCCACGCCCCTCAAGGACGAGGGTCTGGAGTCCATGGAGGAGGTAGGGGCTGCGTCCTTCTGGCCCTCCCGAGGGGGAATGGCGGAGGAATCCCTGGGGTGTCTCGTGTGCCTCTCCCCACAGCAGGCGTCCCTGGTCCCCAGCGCTGAGAGCCTGTGGGTGGAAGCTGTGCGGCTCCACTGGGGCTTCTCCGAGGGTCAGTGCCATGACAGGCAGCAAAAAAGACACTGAAGGAATATAAAATTCCTCCACTTTGATCCTTCATCCCCTCGAGACTGACGAGACCTTATCTGTCATATGTTCGCTTACAATTTCCTAACCCTCTTCTCTACCCTTACCTGGGTAAGAACAGTATTTTTATGATGGCCATTTCTTCTTTACGCCAATAGTACTTGTCTGTTTGCTGTGTTCTCAAAAGTGTTGCAGTGATGACTATATTTACATTGCAGAATTACAGAAAAGAGGTGTTTTTCTTCCCCTAAAAGGTCACACTGTGGTTGGGCTCTGTGGTGTATCTAGCTGAAAGGAAAACAGACCTTCAACTGTAAGCCTTGCCCTTCACTTCCTACCTGGCTGCAGTCCGTGAGCGGTACAGAAGTTGCAGTCTGTGCTTGCAGGAGCAGAGTAAGCTCTGTGTTGCAGAAGCTGTGCATGTGCCCGGCTTGAAAACCCCACTCCTAATCTGCAGGGAGGTGGGAGAGCGTTTTCTTTCTCCTGGTGGGGATTCAAGCACTGCGTAGGTGGTGGTGACCCGTGGTCTCTCCCCAGAAGGGCATCCTGGGGGGGGAGCGCAGGCGTTTTGCCACAGGACAGATGTCTCTGCCTCCGGGGACATGTGAGGTTTTACCAAGTGCCAAAGATTTTAAACTAGATGTGGCTGCCGAGTTCCCTTTAAGGACTTTGGTTTAAGAGGTGTTACGTTTTACCACCAGCCTTCTAAGATTAGCAGGCAGAAACAAAATACGAGCCTAAACAGGGGTAGCGAGTATGCTTTGTGGCGCGCTTAACAGCCACCCCATTAGGTTATTGCTCCTAGATATTTAAAAGCTACAAAGAGAAAAAAAAAAACACATAGGTCCCTCAGCAGCTTGGTTTTCCTGTTGGTTAGCACACGCAGACCCACTCTGCAGTATTTATCACAGCTTCAAGGAAATGTTTTTGCAGGAGGTCGTATTAAAATGTCACCAGCGCCTCCCCGTTAGGCACACATGCACAACTCCCCCCCCCCCCCGCGATTTGTCTTGGCTGCTGGGGCCGAGCTGCAGGCACTGCTGGGTGGGTGGCAGGCTCAAGAAGAAAAAACCCATGAGGGCAGCCCTAGGAGGAGCTGCTGAGGGGTTTGAGCGCAAAAGTCAGAGCGTCCCGCTGAGCGTTGACCCCAGATAGGCTTTGTTCTTGGTTGAGAACAGGGGCACTGCTTTTCGCTGGAAGTTTATTTGCTGTTTAGACTAATTTAGCTCAAAACCTCGTAGTTTATATTAAGTTCAGCCGTTGCAGTGCATGTGGTTATTTTTATATCATTTGACACTTAAAAAAAAAAAAAAAGCCCATGGAACCAATTAGAAATAGCTTATTTCACTTTACTTATTTTTTTTATATATGTATATATGTAAGCAAGCTTTCATGTATGTCTCACTGTTGTCTTTCCTACAGTGAAAATTACCTTAGACTTAGGCATGTGCTGTCTTGAATTAGGATGCATTCCTAAATCAGGCCTCCAAAGGATTAATCTGGAATAATGGGATCATTAGGATTTGGTTCAAAGTGCTGTTTTAACTCAAGAATGTTTCATTCCATACTCTTTTGTTTGCAGATAAATCACTTGTTGTTCAAGAAGGCTGTTGTTAAGCAATGATTTTTGTGAACGGGTTGCCTGTTTGCCAGAACACTTATCTTATTGTCTTTTCCATAGACAATGTGCAGTCAGATCTGCTTCACAAGTACCAGAGCAAAGATGACATCCTCATCCTGACCGTGCGCTTGGCTGTGATCGTTGCGGTGATACTCACGGTGCCGGTGCTGTTTTTCACTGTAAGTAAAAAGCTCCATGCGGTTTGGAAGTTGGTAATGGCTGTACACAGCACATTTCTTCAGACCACAGTCCAGCAGTTGCCGTGGCAGTGACCTGATCTTGAGTTACAAAAAGAGCTTGAGGTTGGATCAGTCTTTTCCCACACCAGACTCCCACTAACTTCTGGAGAAGTTCTCCCTGCAGGAAATCAATTAATCTGTTAAAATCTGTTATAATCTTAAATCTGTTTTAAATTGAATCCACAAGGGCCCTCTCTTACTTCACATGACTTCACTGGAACAGGCTTAGAGGTGAAGTACATTTTTAAGTGCAAAAGGATCCCCAAAGGCATGTCAGAAAGGGAGGAATTTCCTACTGCAGATGCTTGTATGCCTACAGTTTTGAAATATCAAATGAATTTTAAGAACTATTTCAAAGGGCACGACATCAGAGACCCCACGGTTTCTGACGGATCTATGCAGCACTTGCTGTTGCATGAAGAACTGGTTAAAATAAACATGGGAAGCTTTGAATTGGCTTACAGGCTGTACCTGACAGAGAACTCTCTCTCTTTCTACAGGTGCGTTCATCATTATTTGAACTGGCTAGGAAAACAAAATTTGACCTATGTCGTCACGTTTTGGTTACTTTTGTTCTTTTGGTTATCATCAACCTGCTAGTCATTTTCATCCCGACCATGAAGGATATTTTCGGAGTTGTAGGTACAGTATCCTGGTTTTGTACTACTAATAAAAGACTGTTGCTAATCAGCAACACAATAGTTAGCTGATGCTGACAACTAACGAAAATCATTTATTTGAATTTTGCAGGGGTCACTTCTGCCAATATGCTGATTTTCATTCTCCCTTCATCGTTGTATTTAAAAATTACACAGCAGGATGGATCCAAGTTGACTCAGAGGATTTGGGTATGCGTTCCTTTCCCGTTAATGCAACACTTTCATTGTGTTATTCCTTATAATGTGCTAGATGCAAACGTACCTAATCTGAACATACGTGTGAGCTTCTTTACGTTACTTTCCATCCTTGCTTCAGTCAGCTGGCAGCCGTGCTTGCCTTTCTCCTTTGCTTACCCTGGGGGTCTCCCACTGGAGGGGCCCTACCACGCAGGGCATCTTGTGTGTGTTCTGGGGGGCCCTTCTCTGTGGGGCGAGGGGCTTTTCCCCTGGCTGGCGAGCTGTAGCCCTCCATCCCCCTTCGGCGGCCCTTTCAGCCCAGCAAGATTGCTCTGTTTCAACACATTGATCCAGAAAGCATGCCAAGTGCTCTGTGTGTGGTATTCCTCATGGTTTTAGGGGACCCAAGTCAGACTTAGGGTGCTTCCACCAGATGGGAATGGGCCTCGGAAAGATTTCCTCCGTGCCCCAGAAAGAGCTGCAGCTAGAAAGACGCAACGCTCCTGCGTATTCCCAGTCTAACGGGGCATGCACTGGAAGCACCGTAAGGTCAGACCCTGCTCTGAGCAGACAGGCAGGAAATCCATGTTTCACTTGTGGCTTCATACACAGACCCCAAGACGAAAGGGCTGAACTCCAGTGGACACATATCTGATGGGAAGAGTACACCTATTTCTGTGAGGCTTTGAAAAGAGCAGAGCCGATTGGTCCTAAAAACAGACTCAGCTGATCCTCTTTAGGGATGATCGGTGTTTAAGTGAATTGAAAGAAGAAAAAAATTGGTTTTGGTGTTCAGCAAGTAATTATTAATGACACTAATCTCTTTAATTATCTATGGGTCTTGTCTTTACCAGAAGTGCTATCCCATTTTAGCTGATAACTTTGATACATCACCTTGTAAATCTCCTTAAGAGGAGAAGTTAACATACTTGAATTAATTGTCTTTTCTTTTTGTTCATTAACTATCTCTTCTTTTTGTTCCAGGCTTCTCTTTTCTTGGCGCTGGGGATAATGTTTTCCCTAGTGAGCATTCCCTTGGTCATCTATGACTGGGTACAATCAGGAGGCAGCACCGAAGGCCACTGAAGGTCACCTCCTTCTGAAAAGAAGACACCCCTGTTTGCTACACACCAAAATCGCAACCATCCGTTCTGTTATCTATTCCATCTTTTGTGAGTTTACTCAAATCAAATCCAAATAATGATTATCCAGTACTGAAAATACTGTTATGGGTGTATTTTCTTGCAGAAAACAGACCCATTTTTCCAACAGGCATATCACTCTGTCCCCCGATACTGAGTTATCAGATCAGCCTAAAGTCTGTGTTAATTGTCTGTGAGACTATATAAAGCATTATTCATAGAAATTCATCACAATTAATTTGTTTCCCCTCTTCTGCCCATGAATTGCATTGTTCCATTATTATCCTTAGCCCTTCAACCTGCTGTGCTCCTTTAGGCAGCAGCGCCTCTTGTTATCAATCCCAACTGGAGTGATGTCGGTTCACATCCTTCCCCACACCTTTTAGCCAAAACTCTGCTCTCCAATTGTACACAACCAGTTTGTTTGTTTGTTTGTTTGTTTGTTTGTTCTGTTGCTGTTTCGTGCACCATTTGCCTCACTGGGTTAAGTGTAGCATTCCGGATATGGGCACAAAAGGCACCACGAGAGCGTAAATGAGTGTTGTATAAGCGTTATGTCCTAAATCTGGTGCTTCTCTCTGGTGTTCTGGTGGGGGAGCCAACCCCAGGGCCTGGCTGTTTTGTGGCTTTGGGGAACAGACCTGTGTGTCTTTGTGATGGGGTGCAGGGAGCAGGAGAAGGACAGCCGCCACCACCAGCCACCATTACCCTGGCACACTTCAGCTGGAGCCTGACCAGAACTAGACTTGACCCCAAGACATCAGTACTTGAGCCTGAAGAGAAGCAGGCGGTCGGAGATTTCCATGGGAAGTCTGCGTTTTCTTCAGCACTAAACTGTTTACTAATGCCCCACTTCTCTCAGAAAAAAAAAAAAAAAAGTGGCAAGCTCCAGTTTTACCAAAACCTACGCGTTAAATCATACCTCATGCCTTTTCCATTCCGGGATTCATTTGTACATTCCTTGTAGAGACAGGCTCCTCTCTTGTGTCTTACCCTCCTCCCACTGAAGTCAACGGGGGTTTCGACAGCAGCGGGAGCAGGATTTGACTCACCCTGCCAAACTACTGCATTTCTCATGGAAACTGAAATCTTTAACATTTCTTTAAACAAACAGAAACACTTTTTATATTTAAAATGTTTCATTTACATTTCTCATCTATTCTCCATAACAATTAACAAAATTCAATTACTACTAGCAGAAACACTGTAACTTGCATCTGTTGTCCACAAAATAAGCATTTGCCTAATGCCTTATAGCTGGTGTAGAGAACTACTTGTAGAGACTCAAACGCTAAGCAGGTGATCGTTAACCATCCCGAGCAGACATCTATTAGTGCACTGCCAGCAGCATCAACGTGTTCACTTTGTGTCATTCACCATGTGAGCTAAAAAGTGTCTCAAAATATGAACCCGGCTCCCGCCGAAAGAACCGACGGCCGAAGGGAGTCCCGCTTCATGCCCCAGGGCTGAGCGATGCCCTCGGTGTGCTCAAGCCATACCTGTCAGTATGCAGTGACCCTCTTGTTCCCAGTAGCTGGTTCATTGCCGACTCCCATTGCAACTGTGGAAGGAGACTGTCATTGCCAGCTTGCTATTTTTAAGGTTAGGGATGGAGAATTCAGGATCTCGGGATTTCTGTGAGCTATTGAATAGCCTCAGTTGCCATTGCCTTGTCCTACATGGCTTGAAGTCACCGAAAGTTGAGATCACAGAGCACTTCTCAGGACTTTGAAAGATGGTTTCTAAAGGTAACATCCAGAGAAGTTAGTTTGGGGCCTTCTTTGGAATTTGGGCATCGAGATGCGGAGCGTTCATGCTGCAGAAACTAAGCCTACTAAACCCAGATTTCTAGGTCCGTACCTCAGCCTAGGCAGCGAGGTACCCAGCTCTGCCGATACTCCACTGTGATCCAGAAACCAGGCAGAGTGGACTCTGCAGGCTGCCCAAGTCCTCAGAGTAGCCCAGCAGCAAGAACAAAACTGGAAGCCTCCTCCCTCTGGGCAAAGTGACCTGCTAGGCTGCAGAATGGGGTTCACTTACCCTGTCATCCTCCTGGCCCCTCAGACCTTCTCTCACAGGCTCCCAGCAAGGTCTCCGGTGTGGTGTCCTTCCTCTCAAGCATGCCCTGGCCCAGCGTTTAAGACACGAACCACTGAGCTACCTGGGAGCCCCATGCTGAGGTCACTCTCTTTCCTGCAGCTGGTCTCAAACCTTTGCCTGCAATGGTGCAGGTCACCACTTCTCTCTGCGCTGTCTCTTCATGAGACTGATCCCTGCCCTTATTCACGAAGTCCATACAGTCCATACACAGAAGCCTATGAGCCCATGTGTTACTCAAGCTCTGGAGAGAAGTTCCTGTCTCCTCGCAGCTCGTTCCAGGCATCTTCCCAGCTCAGGATGTAAGTTTGTGGCTCCCCCTTTTGCAGGCACCCAGCCCTCCCTGGTGACTGCAGCAGGAGCCCAGCATCTCACTCCATTCCCTGATTCAGCTTGCTGGGGTCACATTTCAGGGTTTGAGGTGCCTTATAATCTCTCTGGATCTTATCCTAAAAAACCTAACTCAGACCTGAGAATGCTGTACAGTGTTATCCTCAAGATGCTCCAGGGCTTTCCTGCTTTCCTCCCCCCCTTTATCCTTCTTCCGCTACTGGTTGATGAGCAGCGCAGCTCTGTGCATTGGGGGATTGTGAGAGAGGAGATCCTGGGAGCGACTTTCAAGTACCCAGGTATGAGCTAGAGGTCTGATCTGCTGCACAGGGTACCAGCAATGTCACAACTGCGACATCTCCCTCCCACCCCCAACCCTGCAAATAATCTGTAGTCTCGTGTTCAGAGTACCAACCATTGAGTTTTGGCACCCAGCTTCCTTCGACTTGAAGGGCTGTTGGGTTACTGATTGCTCCTTGCATCTTCCCAAATCTCCTCCATCACTATCCTTCTCTCTCCTCTTTGCTATTCTGCCTTTTTCTTTTTCCCAGTTTATTTGTATACTGGAGTTTTACTGGATAAATAGGGAGAAGAATGAGCTGGGTGTGTGCATAGAGTGAAATTACCCCAGGTACTGGACCATCAAAGCATATCTTGGATACTGAAAAATAGATACCCAAAATATTAAGTCTCTAAATAGACTTTGTTTCTGGGTGTCAGGAAAAAAAAAAAAAAAGAAAAAAAATAGAGGGAATTTTGCTTAGACTGATTTACTGGCATCATATTTATAGATATTTATGGAAAGGAATCATGTGTTTATTGATGTCTGTGGTAATGAACGTGAAATAACGTGCTTTTTGTTTTCTCATCAGGTTTATACATTCTTAACAGAATGCAATAGACCCTGCTGTAACTGTCAACATCAGTGATGGATGACAATATTTGTATGAGGTTATCTGTAAAATGTACTGCTGTTATTCAGTTCATTTGGAATAGTGAACTTGTAGCCAACGATGTACGAGTCCCACATTTTAGCTAGGATTTTAAGAGCACAGTGAAATGCTGTAGGAGTTTCTCTGTCGTTAAATTAATAGGATCCAGAGTACCGTATCTACTTAGTAGGTGGTAGCATGCTTTCTTTTCATAGAGAGTTTATCACTATTGTGAGCACTGCAAATGTCATAGACTGGATGCAAAATTGCTCCTAATAGCTACAACAAAATACTTTAAAATTCTTGGTTGTGTAATAGCAACAATTGAGTGGTGAGGGACACGGAAGGACTAATTAGAAGCAGGGGCTCCTAATAAGATTGTAGGAGTTAATCCTACACTTAAAAGACGGCCTTGCTGCCGCTCCTAGTCCACAGCACATTGCAACGAAAATAGTCATGAGCTTAAAGCACCCTTATGGTTGCAGAACACAGCTGCCCTTCTCTGTCCGACGGCAAACACGCCTGCTAAGGAAAACACAGTAAATTATTATTTGGGAATAGTATCTTGGGAGCGGTGACCTCTCTGGGTGATGCTTGCTCCTGGTCAGAGGGCCAATGCCAAATCCATGCACCGGCACAGACCTATTGTAGGGCTGACACGGACTGAGTGGTGTCCAGCCTGTGTGCAGGTCCAGGGCAGAACGGCTGGTCTCATCCCGCGAGGTCAGGGATGGGGACACCCGTCTGCTCCCGAGGGCTGCTTTCCCAAGCCACATACCGACCCGTAGCTCCTGCTCCACTTGCAATAGGTCACACGTGCAGACGCAGGTTGGATGAGATATGGGTTGTGTGTGTACCTCTGCCTTACAACGCACCACAGCTCTCTCTGATACTAACAGTAACAATGAATGGTATCTCTAGCTTACCTTTAAATGAATACGTTTCTTTGCTTGAACCTTACATTAAGGCTAAAGAGCATCTTGGTCAAAACAAAACTCTTTCCACGTGGTGGTGTCCCACCTCCAGTCCTACCGTCCCACCCCAGTGCCTGTAGGAGAAAGGCACAGCAGAATGTACTCAGCTCCATCAGCAGCTCCACGAGATGGCTTTATCGCCTGGCACCAGGGTACTTTCTTAAACAATTCCCCAGAGCCCTCGGCGTCAGGAAAATCCTTATTTCCTATAACTTACACAAAGAATGTTTTATTTGTATCTAATGTAAGGATTTCTGTAACAAACTGTGAAAAAAAAAAAAGATAATGAATTAATAAAAAGTACAGGGCTGGAAAGGTCTCAAATTCACAAATTGTACACATGCCTATGTTTCTGAAGACAAATCTATGCAGTTGTGTTGTATTGTAGGAAATTTCATTTTTATGTACATATATATATTGTAAATAAATAGGATGCTGTATATTTTTGCAGTTGTTTATCCCCTATGATATAGAAGTGTTGAGATAGGCTCTGCATATTAAGAATAATTTTAATAGAAATACAAATACTTTAGCTTCTGACTTAGCAAAATGTATATCCTTTTCTTTCTCCCAAGAGTTCACAAGTTAAATCCTAAACTTGAAATGATAATTACATCGCTAACGTAATAAGAGAAAGAGAAATAAAAGGAGCAATGAAATTGCCAGGAGTAAGCCCAGTGCATGACTCCCTGTTTTCTCAACAGCAAGTTAGCCGGTCTGCCTGCTGGGGAAAATATCTGCCTTGTAAAGGGCCCCTTTGGTACCCAGGTACCTCTTACCTCCTCAGCTGAGGTCGGGTGGTAGCAAAGTGCTGAAAAGGTTTTTTTGCAGAAACCAGAGCAAACTGCAGCCAGCAATTGGACCCAGCATTATGCCATGTTGTATCCAGGCATGTATTTACCCAACTAGTACCAACAGAAGTCAGGGCAGGACTTCTGCGTTTCCATTTTCAGCCACCAGAAATGCCTGTAGTTCAGGAAAAAAAAGAGTACTACAGGCCAGGGGTGGGCAGCAATCAGAGCAATCCGTGCCATTTCTATCCCGTTTCCTTCCTGCGGAGTCCTGCGGCATCTCCTCCGCTGCAAAGCCAGGCACGCTGCTATCATACAACCAAAAGGCTAGCACCTGAGGCTGATGAGAGCATCCCCAGCCAGGGATTTCTTGCACATCCCACCCTAGGAATGGGCAGAGGCCAGTATTTTGGTCGTGGGATAGCTGCATGTCCAGGGGTGGGGGTGATGGGAGGGAAGGGTTGTGTATGCCCTGAGAGTGCCTCTGTCAAGAGCCTTGCGTAGACTTTCTTGCTGGTAAAGCATGTAAACGTGAGGTTTTTTCAGGATTGCTGAAAAACGGAGGTTGAGAAATTGAGAAATGCATCTAAAAATAATTGTATTTTTTTTCGATGTTTACTTTATGGCCTTGGATGAAAATGAAACTTGAAATAATGTTTGCTTTCACCGTGAGCACAAATTTGAGGAAAAAACCCTATATGCAGTCACTTCTACAGAGCTTTTCAAATTAATACAAGTGTACATTTTGTTTTCAGTGTTATAGCCAACAAAATATAAACTGTAAAGGTATTTTTCCACAAGACTTGAACTTTAACCTGTTTATAGAAACCTGTTTTTAGTGTCCCAAGGTGTGTTAAGGCTCACCCAGATCCAGTATAGACAATACTGTTTGAATGATGTACGCTTGATACGAGCTCGTCTCTAATAGATTGTTGAAGTGAGTCATTGGTAATATTTTGGTCCTGCTAACATCACCATACTTTGTGCTGCTCATATCCAAATAAACGATGCAGTTTTTCAGTTTCTGTGTGTAAATAATAATTAAAAAAAATGTATTAAGTTCTATAATCTCTCTGTTACCTCTATAGTTTTTAAACATTAAAATTGTGATCTAAACTAATGTTGGGGCCATACTCTTTCTTTCAAAGGGATGACGGTATATCATTATGATGCCTTAAACAGCATGTGCTCCCCACTTTTATGCAAACATTTTCACTGAACTCGCCATACGGCTGTTGCAAAGCCAACTATATTAGACTCAGTGCAGTAAAACATCAATAGATGGCTATGGAACATTAATGTAGAGTTTCTGATACAGTTTCAGAAGGACCTGAAGCCAGGGTGTATGGTCACCATAGACTGGGGCTGCTGAAGACGACAGCGTTTCTCAAGCCCAGGGCTTGTTTCTGCCTGCTCCTTGAAGACTGTCTGAGTGCTCGCCAGTCTGTTTCAGGGTGAAGTCAGGCGGTTTAGCTTTAAGGGCTGCTGTTAGAGTTGGGCTTGAGTTCAGATGCCAAAGTGGTGCCTGGAGTAGCTAAACCCCTGCCAGACCCTCTGCTATGGAAGCAGAAGCCATTAGCAGATGGACGAGGAGGATACCTGAGGACAGTAATGTCTTCAGCATTCCCAGCTAGATCTGCCAAAGTGCTTCTGTCAAAGCCTTAGAGGGCCTGGAAAATGCTAGCTTTTTGCCTTTGACCACTAATTTTACTAGTGCTCAGGCTGTAGTGACGGTTTACAGAAAGACCTCTTGGCTAGAGTCCTGTCCGTACGACTGAAGAACTTACTTGAGTGAACAGGATGAGTACAGCCAACATCTCTGTGGCACAGTTCCCCAGGCCCCTCTGCGGGAGAAATAATGGGACGATTTATGTACCAGAGGATCTTTGGCAAGCCTTTGCCCAGTCCCCAAGCCCAGGGAAATGTCTCGAAGCCATAATCCTCTCCAGAAGTAAAAGCTTCCACACTGACCTGGTCTAATAGCCTCTCCTATTTGGGCATACCCACTTCTCTGCCCAGCCGAGCATAATCATCTCAGAGCCATACTTTAAAACACGGGAGCGTGGTTTGTGGAGTGGAGGAAAAAGAGAAGCTACATTGATTTTCTTCCTTGCTTGCAGAGACAACAACAAACCTCTGTTGCCTTCTGCAGTGCAGTCTGACAGCTTCACCTGAAGCTCACCTCAAGCCACACAGCCAAAGAAAGAAACACCAACCTCCTTTCCAGCCACAAACTTCTACTTTTGGTTTGGCTTGGTCTTCGTGTATCCCCAAGGTCAGACAGATCTCTGAGTTCACCTGACCAGTCCAGAAAAAAAAAGGAAAATTACCTAGGGCAAGCTCTGCCTGAGGGAAGAGACACCCCCCACCACCACCACCCCGTTTGGCTCAAGTGGGGTCTTTGTTTGACTTAAGTTCAAGTGAAATTGCAGTTGGTCTTCAGGCTGAAGCCCAAATTCAGGCCACTGTTAAGATGTCTCATTCCTCACTGTGCCAAGAGCTGGTAGTAAGCGCTCACACCAACTTAAAGAAGTGTGGAGAAAGCAGAGATGGTAAGAGCAGGGATGAGTGGCAAGACCATTTCTAAGCCTTTCTAATCACAGACCCCTGATAAACTGAACCTGGGCTTCATTTCTTACACCCTGTTCTCCTCGCACTCCCGCAGGCCAGCAGCACCATTTGCTTTGTGTTCGGTTGTGCTAGCAGGCCCTGCCCAAAATACTGACTTCTCACCACAGACCCCAGTGCAGTTAGCAGAAGTTTTCAGGCAGCCTGGCGTCTGTACTTTGCAAATATTACGTGCCCTGCCTCTTTCAACTTACAGTTACAGAAAATGGAGTCTCTTAAAGCCGTTGGTGTTACACTGCTAAATGCCACGGCGCTGGCAAGGGACGGCGCTGCTGGCTTAGTGCACCTCAGCCCTGCCACGGCTCGCTGCTTGAAACACATGAGGTTATTAGGATTCTTGGAAAAAGATGTAGTTGGGCCAAGGCTTAGACAATAGGGCTAGGAAAGTAATCTGCGACGGACCGGGGTGGCACAGGCCAGCCCTGTCTGGGAGCCAATCTGCAGAGCAAAGCCACCTTGTGAGGCTGGCAGTGGTGCCTGGCCCTCTGTGAGATCCCTGTGCTATGGGCCCACGGAGGCTGCTGCCCTGGAAAAACAGAGGGAAGGGTATCATCAGCAGGAGCCAGAACATACCCCGCAGCCAAGAACCATTTCCCCTCCTTGGAAAATCCCACCCTGCTTAAAGCCTGAGGTCCTTTCCTCAGAGGTAACTGTAGCACCAGATTCTCCTCCTCGTGCCCACCACGTCCCCTTGGGACAGTGTTTGCCCACTAGTCAGCAAACCTTAACCACACTCCCGTTGCCAGTTATGAAAAGCTGGTGAAATTCGCTTGGTTTTTGGTAGAGATCATCACTTCAGACTATTCCTTTTGCACGTACCAGGCGTTGACTGTGCCCATGACTTGCTCTCATGAGCTCTTCCTTCCTGGACACCTTTGTGTGACTCTTTCCAAACCCCATTGTTTTCCCGGCAGTGCTCACTTCACGTAAGCTTTGCAACAGCTGGACCATCCCCGTTACTGCCTGTTACAGACCTGCCCCACGGCCCAGGCAGAGCTGCCAGCTCCCCTTACCTCGCTCAGGAGGGATTTGCTCAAACATTCCCCTTCCATGGCACCGGATGGCAACAGCCCTTGCACAGAGGTGTTTGACAGCGGTTAGAGAGGTAAAACTTAAGTATCAGATGCAGGAGCATCCGCGGCTGCCGTTTCCTCTCTCCAGGCCCATGCCCCGCTGGCGAGTGGCCGATGAGGATGAGAGGGGAGGGTCTGTTGGCCAAATGGCCCCCCAGCTGCCGGGACCAGCCCTCCGGAACTCCCGACGTGTTCCTGGATGTGCAGTCTGCTGCAGAGATGCAGTGAGCGCGGGGCTCGGCAGCACCCGCCGCAGGAGCCAAGCACATCGAGGATAAAAATGCAGTTGTTCTACCTTGGGTAATTATAAGGGAGCGCAGCGGAGTTAGGCGCCAAGGTATTGGAAAGTGTTATGATAACAAAGGAACTCATGAAGAGGGTGGAGAAATTTTTACGATGTGAGATCGGATTAATGACCTGTACAACGGCTGCAGTAAAAACAGCAGCATACAGATGCTACAACATTTGTAGAACACATTTCTTCAAACCATAACCAAAGCCTGTAATTTACTAGGAAGTTAAAAAACAAAAAAAAAAAAGAAAATTATATGTTCACTGACAAAGCCAGTTCTTGCAGACTCTGAAGTCTCCTCGGGTTTTGTGCAGGCAACAGTTCTCACTAGTATTTCTTACATGAAAGCTGGATCTCCTATTAATTTTCAGGTACCATTTGTAGATAATCAGAGCAGTACCAGATGCTGGAGAAACAACTTCCCTGACATAACGAGGAATTATATATCTCTGGCAATTAGATCATCGTAAAAAGAAAGGAAAACAGGCATCAGTCTGCCATTCTCGCATCCAGGGGCATTTAAACAATGAGCGCAGTCTCTGTTACTGCTGCTGGCAGGTCTCCAGCAGCACTTTGAAAAGGCAGCGTGGCCTCCCTGTAAATTGATAAACAATCTTGTTGAGCAACAGGCACAGGAACATTCAAGCCTTTGTTAAATTTTGACTCGAGTGGAGCACTAATTGGCGTCTTTCCGGGCAGAACAAACAGGGTCAACTTCTCCACTTTCCACAGGCAGATTATTTTAACTAGAAGCCACTGTCCCCACAGTTTTATTCCATTTATTTAATGGAATAAAACCCAGGAATGCGGGTACTAAGAGATGCAGAAATTGTTTCCTTAAAGAGTTCTGGTAGTGAAAACAATCAAACTCGGTTGATGAAAAAGCCTGAATAACTGAGTCTTAGCTGTGCTGATGGCTTCAGCACACACTCAGTATCACTACAAAAGCAGACGTGTCATCTCCACATGGGATGCTGATTTCCTAGTGTAAGATGTGATCACAGTCTGTACTGTTTAGGACCAATCTAGTCCAGAGAGGGGATGATAGTCTCACCTCTGCTCTGGGCCGAGGAATAAAGAATGGCCTGAAATCTTTCATAGAGGGCTGCCAGTGCCCACCAAGACGCAGAGTACTATCTAGAGAACAGGAATTGTGCTCGGACACACGCTTGCCACCTAATTATCTCCCTTCATCCAGTGCTCTGGCATGTCCCTGTCTGCTCCAGATTACACCGGGGCAAACTCAGCTCTTGGTGGGACTCATGCTCTGGTCAGCCTCAAGGAGAAAGTTCCTCCTCACAGGTGACCAGAGCATGAGCCCAGCAAGCAGAAGATGCGCCTCATGCAGTTTGCAAACCCCGGGCAGGCACCTAAAGCACTGAGCAAGTGGGGTGGCACTACAACCCACCAGGCAAACACATCACCAACACCCTGATTTCTCTGGGACGATCTCACTAAAAGAGAAGACGATTATAAATCAGTTTGTTCAAGTAAGAACATGTCTATATTTACATTACAACCCTCTACCAAGCACAAAAGACTATTAGTCCTGTTTACTGCAGAAATAACCCATATTTCCTCTGAGGGCATCTGAATGCCATTCTGAGGGCTGGGGACAGTTGTCTAAAATTGGAAAGGTTTTTTTTTGATTTTCGTCTTTACAAACAGTCCAGATGCCAGCAAACAAAATAGGTCAAAACTAATTGCTAGAAAACACTTCTTGCAACACACTCTTTACCTACCCACCTACCTCTGAGAAAACACTATGGTTAGCACAGCTGAGCAATGAAAACAACACCCACAAAGAGCAGGATTCATTGAAGCCAGCTCTGAAAGGTGCACTTTTCACAAGGGGACAAACATGACGAGGGCATTTACCCACAAGAAGAACATGCAGTGTTTCCAACCCCACTACTTTATAGGCGCTGTCTCAGTGTCCCTCCGTATGTGCTCCACCAAAGTCAGTATTGTGCCAGCAGACAGCTGGTAACACTTCTGTGGGTGCTGGTACGGAGCTCACTTCACAAAGGTCACTAGCAGCCACCACTAAGTAGAAGGAACATTACTGAAAAGGACCAGACTAATTTACTATTAGATACACGGAGCTATTCCCAGGCATCACTTCCACAGACTTTCCAATGTTCACAGCCTGCTGTGAAATGGTTGAGGTCACTGTGGTCAATGGAATTAGCCTTAGATTTATACAATCTGATAAAATGTTTTAGATTTTCATAATCTGAAGAACTGCCTTAATGGGTCTCTACCAAGACACCAAGTTATACATGAATTGTTTTGGGGGGATGGAGAGGACAAGGAAAATGCTAGGTAGGCTTCAAGCTTTTGTATCTTTTATTGCTGATATAGGATGTATATTTTATTGGTTCCAACCTTGGTCAGGAATGAAAAACTCTGTAAAATATGTGGAGAATCAAAAAAAACCCAGGAAAATAAATAGCAAAGGATGCCAGTGTTGCACTGCTGAGGAAAACATTTTAAGGAATAAAAACTACCGCAATGGAGTTGTAGGAGCTCCAGGTCTTTCAGAGCAACATTATCACAAATCTCAACTAAGAAAAAAAAAAAAGAAAAAAATTAAAGCGAAGTGCAGCTGTAAAGCTCAGTGAAACTCCATCTAATGTGTGAGGCCCAAGCCGTGATGAGGTAGCCAACATGGCAAGTGACGGCTACTGAGAATTGCACAATTGGGCACCTGAGTCCTCTCTGTTCTTGAGGCAACATTACTTTGCATATGCACTCATATTGCTAAGTGTGCCTTTAGCTGTTGCTGCTCTTTTTCCTCATCTCCACAGTCAGTTGAGCAAAAATATCATTAGCTGTATGATTTTCTCCTTGTGGGCTTCACATGCGGACTATTCCCTGACACAAATTTATCATTCGTATCCAAGATGAAGAGGGAAATCAGCACGGACACCGGCACTTTAGCACTAAACCAACAGGCTTTGCAGCAGTACTACATGTTACAGAAAACACATCTGCTCTCAGCTCCGGTGAAACTGGGTCACCAGAAGTATTTCCTCCTCGGCTGTTATTTTATATCTGAATACGCAGAAACTAAGGTGTTACTCCAGTGTACAAGCTCGCGATGACCTGTGGAACAAATCCACCACAGCCAGCAAGGAAATGAGAGGCAACCACAAGCCTCACTGGTACTCACAGCATTTTTTATAGGGTTACGCCTGGGATAAGACAGATACCTCGTGTTTTACTTTGACATCTGAAAAAAAATATTCGTACCACAACACTGGTGTGTGTGTGTATGTGTGTGATGTAGCAGCCCAGCTCACATTTCTTGTGAGGGCCTTAACCAACCTGCAAGGCACTGGGTGCCTGCTGCTTTTTCTGTTTCAAGTCAGCAGATGGTGCTTTTAGAAGGACTGTCTTCCATCTCGGCTGCTTTAAAGCTAAGAGAGTTTGGTAGACCCTGTAAAGAGATGCTCCAGTGAGCTGCACATCATCTGAGAAGCCTAGAAGGGGAGTAAGAAGAGGACAACATTGCATACGGATCCTTAATATTGGTTGAAGTAAGGAAAGACCAACAGAGGGTCAAAAAGCTTTGTGCAAAAATATAGGTCCCTTGATGAGCCATGCTTTCATTTTTAGTAATGTGCTACTCTCTCATCTCATTTCGCACTGCTGTTTCTCAGTGGAGAGTCTCAGGCTGACCCCAGTGCACAGCCAGTCAAGATGGTGAAGTCTCTGTTCAGTGTATTCTGCAGAGAGGCACAAAACAAGCTGCAAAGGAAGAAAGTGCCCCTGAGACGCCCAACACCTCCTCAGAGCTGGCCAGGCGAGGAGATGCTGGCCAGAAGGCCTGTTTGCCTGCCATCCTGCATTTGAGGGCCTCGAGGAGGACAGGGGAGGAGAATAAGGCAGCTCAGTTTATTTATAACTGCCTTTTTAACGCTTCTATCCTTTTCTGTCTGACTCAGCCTCTGCTCTGTGGTTGGAATTTCAGTGTCAAAACCTGAGCAATTTGAATGCATTTTAATATTGGTAATAATATTATTCATCATAATGTTGTTACTTTATTATAATCATTATCTTAATTCCTATGAAGACAGCCTGAGAGAGTTGGGGTTGTTCAGCCTGTTGGGGTTGTTCAGCCTGAAGAAGGGAAGGCTCCGGGGAGACCTTATGGTGGCCTTCCAGTACTGAAAGCGGGCCTAGAGAAGAGATGAGGACAGACTCCTTATCAGAGAGTGTAGTGATAGGGCAAGGGGTAATGGTTTTAAACTGGAAAAGGGTGGATTTAGATTAGATATGAGGAAGAAATTCTTTACTGTGAGGGTGGTGAGGCACTGGAACAAGTTGCCCAGAGAAGCTGTGGATGCCCCATCCCTGGAAGTGTTCAAGGCCAGGCTGGATGGGGCTTTGAGCAGCCTGGTCTAGTGGGAGGTGTCCCTGCCCGTGGCAGGGGGACTGGAACTAGGTGATCCTTAAGGTCCCTTCCAACCCAAACTATTCTATGATTCAGAAAATGTGCAGTGTTTATATTCTTAAAATGTGCATTCCCTCTGCTCTTTTATTGAAAATGATCTTTTTCTTGAGCTTTTACGAAGATCCTGAGCATTGTCACACATCTCTCCTCTCACCCCTGCCCAGACAGTGCAGCCACAGCAAAATTGTCATGGGGCAGCTCAGACCTGAGGGTCCCTTCCCCAAACACTGGGGTGACCTGGGGACCCATGGTCTCTGCCTGCCTGCTCTTAGGGGACGGGCAGGTAAGGGCAGACCTGGCTTCCTGGCCTTCAGTTGAGTTCCCAAACCATGTGAGAACAAAAGTAACTCTCTGTGTGTGCTTTTCTTGCCATAATAAACCCATAATTAGTCAGTCATTGCCTTTGTGCTCTCAAGGGACTGCCAGCAGCCTGGCTCCTGCAACGCTGGATGGAGCACAGCACAGGGACAACCTGCTGACACCCATAGCCACCTGCACTGCCCTTTGGCTGGTACTGAGCTACACTCTCCCTGTGCAGACAGCCACCCATTTAAGGGTTCATAGAATAGAATCATAGAAACATAGAACGTGTTGGGTTGGAAGGGACCTTTAAAGGTCATCTAGTAAGCAGTAAGCAAGGACATCCTCAACTAGATCAGGTTGCTCACAGCCTCATCCAGCCTGGCCTTCAATGTCTCCAGGCATGGGGCCTCCGTCACCTCTCTGGGCAACCTGTTCCAGTGTCTCACCACCCTCATTGTAAAGAACTTCATCCTAATGTCTAATCTAAACCTACCCTGCTCTAGTTTAAACCATTGCCCCTCGTCCTATCGCTCGCTACATGCCCTTGCAAACAGCACCTCCCCAGCTTTCTGATAGCTCCCCTTCAGACACTGGAAGTCCGCTATAAGGTCTCCCTGGAGTCTTCTCTTCTCCAGGCTGAACAACCCCAGCTCTCTCAGCCTGTCTTCATAGGAGAGGTGCTCCAGCCCTCGGATCATCTTCATGCAGCAGTTCGCACTGCTGCACCGTAACCCAAGCGGCATCAATGATGCTTCCACTTGTCACCTGTGCTTGTGGCATCCTGATATTACAGTAACAATAACGAAAACCAGATCTGTGCAGCTTTCTCAGCTCCTTTGTAATAACTGAGAAGTACCACAAACATTATTCTAACATCATCCAAGAAAATCCGTGATGTTTCAGTCCTGTATGGAAAATATTTCAACAAATGAGAAGTTCTACATCAGTTTTCTTGATGTTTTACAGAATAGACCTTGTCAGAAGCATTTTAACCCTATCACGGTTGATTGGTGATACTCAATGTGTTTCATAAACCTAACAAAACTCAAAGCAATTGAAATCAAATTAAGGGGTTCTCACCAGATAGTCACATGCAGGGGAAACCACAGAGGGTTGTTAGTCCTAAGCATGTAGAAGTTAGGCAATATGGCTTTCCTGGTATATTGCCGCAGCAAATGACAACACAAAATTGATACCAGGCAGAAGACCAGCAGAAGATCTGCAAACACCACGAAGGAGTTGGCTCTCTACAGTTGTCTTAGCTGTGCCTCCTGCAGTTTGTTATAACATCACTCGCACATGGAAGCAGATGGTACACTACGTATCAATTTACTATGCCTCTCCTTCACAGATCTTTTTTTTTCAGCTCCGTCTGTGCATTTTTATTCAAAAGGGGACCATATGGTCCCTGTGAGGTAGTTTATAAATAATTGTATATTTACAGTAGCAATCGAAACCAGAGTCACATGCTTACCTTCAGGAAGGCAGCCGAAAGTAGTTGGGAACTATAGGGTTTGGAATGATTTCTTCAGTACAGCACAGAGATATGCAATGAATAATTAAACAGAAATTGATTTCACGTGGCCTTCCTGATTGCATTTGTTCTGCTACTGCTGCAAAACACAAGGTTCCTAATCAGAGCTGGTCGAAGAGAGACGGGGCCGTGCACGCTCCGATGGCATCGCCCCCATCTGTCATTCACAAGCTGGAGCAATGACCCCCTGTCCCCTCGCTCTGCCCGGGGCCAGATTAAGCTCTCAGTGAAGGATGGCCTAGGAAAGATGGTGCTGTCTCACCAGGAGACCCTCCTTTACCTCATCCTTGAAGTCTGTGGGGGATGGTTTGAACATCCTTCCCCCAGGAGAGCAGTTTTCCAGGTGCAGATGGCTGGGGTACAGCAGATATCTAGCTAGTACCACTTCCCCAAACACTCTGAGGCGTAAAGGTTCGTGCAAGCGGCCATGGCATCAGTTCCTCCTTCTGCTCACCCTTCCCCTTCCTCCCCGCGCGCCTGTTGACCATACCTTATTTTCATCTCAGCAAAGTGCAAATTTACCTTAAGAAAAAAAACCAACTGTCTGAAGAAACAAGACCAAAGTTACTCATGTAAAACCCCAACCTTTCTCAAGGTGGCAGTGACTGAATCAGGGGCCACCTCTGCCCTATCCCCGCCCCCCCACCCCCCACCCCCCCCCCCGAATACTTTCTGCACTGCCCTCATTTTTGCACCTAAAGAATGAAAGGCAAAACTGCACCTCCCCAGTACCAAGGGAGGGTGTGGGGTGTGCAAGGTCAGATGTCCCAGCTGCTCAGTCTCCCCATTGGGGATAAGTTGCCAGAAGTGCTCAGCTCCTGCTTAGGTCAATAAATAAGAGTAAGTTTTAAGAAGTGCCTCACTCTGCTATTCCTGGCCAGGATATGTCAGTGAGAGCACTCTTCCGGACAGTTCAATATCTCTTTGCAAATCCTGACTACTCATTTGTGGGCTTAACTGGGGACGCTGGAATAAACACGGCCCCTGACTCCCTAATCCTACACCTTCAGCATGAGATCTGGGCTCCTCTGGTCACGGAAAATCCTGTAGTGCAATTCCTACCTCATTCCCCACCCCCAGGCACGATGGCTTTTGTGTGTCTAAGAACTAATACTGGATAAAAATGAAGATAAAACTGATTCAATCTAGGCAGCAAAGTTACAATTCTCTTTCCTTTCCTTTCTCTATCACTTGCACTGCTGATGGGTAACGAGATTTGCTTTTCATCACGATCCTCCGGGTTGATGTCTAAGAAGAGGGCTGCGGGCTGCAATTTACCAAGCCGGGAGGCAGGATTAGGTGGGTTATGTAAGGAAGACAGCAAAATCAATCACAAATGAAAATTTAGACTCATTCCAGTGCTGTGTTGAACCCTGCCCTCTACCCTTCAGCTTGAGGAGAAAAATTGCGGAGGTCTGTACAACGATTTGAGAAGTGGCTTTCAGGGCACTGTCCCTCCTACTCCTTTCCAGCTTGGCTGCTGGCTCTGCCAGATGCTGCCGGCATCTTTTGCTTCGGTTACCCAGCACATTCATCAGCACCACATGCAGCAGTGTGTGCGGCTGGGTTTCTCTCATGCACGAATGAAAGAAAAGTAGTATAATATATATAGATGCAGTCCCAGCTGATTCTTAAGTCTGCTCCTGGGCTGCTGAGTGATCGGTAAATCTGGATTTGGGCAAGGTGATGGTTTGCCCACCGAGCATGGGTGTGAGCACAGCCAGCCCTAAGGTCTCCAGCACTTCCAGACGATTCTTCTCCTTCTCTGGAGATATTCAAAACCCTCCTGGATGCGTCCCTGTCCATCCTGCTCTGGGTGAACCTGCTTTGGTAGGGGGGCTGGACTAGATGATCTCCAAAGGTCCCTTCCAACCCCTGCCATTCTGTGATTCTGTGATTAAGTCTGTTCCTGGGCTGCTGAGTGATCAGTAAATCTGGATTTGGGCCAGATGATGGTTTGCCCACTGAGCACGGGGATGAGCATGGCCCTAAGCTCTCCAGTGGCCACTGTGGGGTCAGCCAGTGGGGTTTGCAGCGTTCCAGAGACATCTTCTTCAGAGATGTCCAGCCTCCAGGGTGCTCCAGTTGTTTGCCTTATGAAAGCTGGAAGACACATTCCCTGGAATTGCTGTGGTTTTGCTACTTCATGAGGTGGTTACAGCGCGGTCCTCTCGCTGAGAGGGCGAGGAGGGCTGCCCACTGGCCTCCATCCCCAGTGACGGCCATCCTGCCCCACACCTCAGGCAGGTCACTCCTCAAAAGCATCTGCAAAGCCACCCACCAGGGACTCAGCCAGTACCTTCCCCACCGCTGGAAGCTCTCTGCCCGCTTTCCTTACTTAAAAGAGTAAGAAAGGAGTTCTGTTTTTCATTGTTTTTCTTTTCGAGCTTGACAACCAGACTGTTCACAGTAACAGAGTTAGGTACAGATTAATGTGTTTCCATTAGCAGGATGAATGTCTGACTCCACAAAGTTATTTAGGCTCCTAATAATAAACACGGGCAGAAGGCTTGGCCTAGATTTCCAAACTGAAATGCCTCTGAAGCCCTGGGTCTAAGTGGCCATTATCAGTAAAATCATGAAACTAATTATACACAGAGGGCTTTCAAATGCATAGACTAAAAAATAGAGATTGCTTTTGGCTAATCGCTTTCATTAATAATTATTTTGCTGTTATTGGTAATAATAGTTCAAACTCTTCTTCTTCTGATGGGAGAACTTCAGTGTTCCAATGCAATCCTTGATACAAATACGGTGCAGTGCACCAGTTCTGTGCTTCTGCAAGAGCTCCAGACAGTAAAACTGACATAAAAATGAGAAATATATTTTTTTTTCTAAACTAGTTCACAGTGATAAAACAAGTAGGCAAAACTTTTAGAAGTCTTATTGCTTCATATAAGCTACAATCTTACTGGTTTAGCAATCCTACCTTTAAAGGTATGGACCCACTTTTAAATATAGAGGACCAGATGCAAATAATAATTTTGCTGATTTCATCGAAGTGGCTTTAATTTTTGTTAAGTGACAAACAGATCCAATAGTATCTGTCCTCTATTTTTAGCTTTACTCCAGAACCCCACATTGTCCCCGGCATAGTAAAATGACACCTTCCACAAAGACAAGAAATTCATTGACTTCATACTCTAAACAAGCCATTGTTAAAATAAATGGAAGTCTCTTAACTCTTAACAATAGTGAGTCAGATGGATCTGACCTCTGCGGGTGGGACTTTAATTATGCCCGCTATGTTTAAGAAAGTACAGTATTGTAATAATATTTTTCATTGCATACCAAGAGTTCCATCAAAGGCTTGACAATCCCAGGAAACGATGCACATCCTCACTTACAGTACTGCTAAAATGCTAAATATGTCCGGTCATATAAAGCCTGATCCTGTGAAGTTTTGGCACCGCCACTTAATAGGAACTAACAACATCTCCGGCCATCCCTTTCCCTAAGGGACACTCATTGTGCTCAATCACAGCTTGCCGCCTTTAGCCCTCTCTAAAAAAGGATAACTGGGATAAAACTCCAGAAAAAACAAGTGGTATTGCTGCTGTACAATGAAGTGTTTGTGAGGGGAGGGAAGGAAGGAGGTGAATAAGTGGTTATCTGGTGTGGAAAGCTGGGGACAGGTAATTTATAGCCTGTAGCAGACAGGACTGCTGGAGGGAAGGAGATTGCAACATGACATAAAAGCAGCGTCTCTGCAGAGCCTGTGGTCTCTTCTAACCCGCTCCATTACTAACTGGATTTCCCAGCCACCAAACCATCCTCTTGAAGGGTGACATGCTGTCACCTACCACTTCGGGGTCCCGGGGGCGGCTCACCAGAGTCTCCTGCCCGGCTGGTGGAAAGACCCACTAGGGACGATAAATCCTGGCCTCTCCTTCTAATGATGTGGTTAATTGATACTTGCTTGATAATTAATTTTGAACTGATTCCATCACCATGAACAGAAAAATTGTCTGAAAGGAGTTACTGCGGCAATCCTTTTTGTTTGCTGGAAATACAGACGATGCCGCTCAGTTATACTTCTCATTCACAGCTTGTAGTGTCCACGGAAATAATCACAGCCTTATTCTGAGTCACAGGCCATGTTTTAGATCCTGCTGAAATACTTTTTCGGGCGGAAATTAGCCATGATGTTCAAGCATCTAGAAAATTAAACTCTTCCCCTAATCTGTTTTCATTGCAGCAGTTGGGTCAGTAGCTGGGGTCCCGTGCCTGCTGGCATTCAACCCTGCTATTTAGCTTTGCTGAACAGCTTGCTAAATCTCTTCCCTGTTGAGAACTGCTTTTCTGTGTTTGCTCTTTATTTGAAGGCCCACTGATTACTTATGTCTGGAAGACACCAAGCAGGAAACCTGCCAGGAGTTTTGGGAGGCAGCATCTCTTCTCCCAAAGCCAGGAGGAGCACCTCACGGGATGCTTCGACCTTCTTCTCCTCAGAACTGGCTCCACCGTGTGGCTAGTTCAGTTACTTGGCATCTTCTGCAACTGCAGTCGTACAAGAACTGTTTGGTGGCTGCTTCCAGGAGCTGCGCCAGGAAGGTTGTCTGAAGGGGCTTTCCAACCACACATCCTGATTTTCATTTGTAAAAGAGGCCTATTCAAAGAGGATTTTGCATCTTTCCTCACAATTATCTAAGTAATTAAACCTGGAGAAAATACAGGCAATTGTAGCGATCATATATGGTTTCTCTTTCCATTTAAAATTTTCAAGAATTATTAGTCTGTCCAGAGTGGATTGAAAATAGCTGCATGTCTTGGAGGAGCAGCACAGGAGGTCTGTCCACCTCTCCCACCACAAAAAACGGAGCACCCAGAAGCCGGCATCTGCCATCTGATAAATTTACCTCACCTTTAAAATGGTTCCCTACCTTGAAGTCCTTTCGGAAAGGTGGTCTACGAGCGGAGGGAGCAGAGTAATTGCTCTCATGGGCAGCAATGCCCTCCAGGCCACCACACCGCCAACCTTCCACATGAGCTGTGATAGCAAAGATGGCATCAAGGGAATGTTGCTTTGCAGGCCTAGAAAATGTTCAACTTAGCCAGTTTATTCTGGAGGAGTTGGCTGAACATAGAGCACCCATCGCATCTCTGCTGGAGCCCTGCAGTCTAAGTGTTGGATTTCATTTTTGCTAAAAAGGTACAAAATTGTATTTTAAGTCTCTTTAGCATTTTTGTTATAGACTTTAAAGCAGCCGTAAGAGGTCAGTAGGCAAAAATAAACACCCTTATGCTATGTGCTTAAAATGTTCCTTTTGAGCAGCGTACCCCACTACTTGAAACATAAGGTTTGTCACACCTCAGGTGTGGACTCAGACACACATGTTGAATTGAGCAGGTCACTACTGATTCCCCGTAACAGCTTAGTATCATTAACAGCTAAAAAATACATAATGTGCTCCCTCAGCAGAAATGTGGCTTTCTGTTCTATTAAAACTTTATAACATTTCCTTCTCACTAACCTGGGAGGATGGCATTTATATCATCTACTTAGCTCTCGTCTACTCTCTTATCATCCACTTACCAATTCGGAAATTTATAAAGTAGCTCATCTAATTTGATAGCATTTTCTTTTCTTTTTTTTCCCATACCTGCTCAAAAGCAGCTTGGCAGAAAAGATCCTGGAGATCCTGGTGGACACCCAGTTGAATGTGAGCCAGCAAAGTGCCCTTGAGGCAAAGATGGCGAATTGTATCCTGGGCTGTATTAGGCAAAGTATTGCCAGCAGGCTGAGGGAGGTGATCCTTCACCTCTGCTCAGCACTGGGGAGGCCACTCCTGGAGTGATGGGTCCAGTTCTGGCCTCCCTGGTACAAGAGAGATATAGAGCTACTGGAGAGAGTCCGGCAAAGGGCCATATGGACAATGAAGGGACTGGAGCACCTCATATATGAGGAGAGGCTGAGAGAGCTGGGACTGTTCAGCCTGGGGAAGAGGCTCAGGGGGGATCTCATCAGTGTGTACAAATATTTGAAGGGAAGATGCAATGAGGACAGAGCCAGGCTCTTTTTCAGTCATGCCCACAGACAGGACTCTGGGCAATGGGCATAAATGGAAACACAGGAGGTTCCCTCTGAACAGCAGGAAACACTTTTTCACTGTGACAGGTGACCAAGCAACTGGCACGGGTTGCCCAGGGAGTCTCCAGCCTTGGAGATATTCAAAAGCCATTTGGACATCATCCTGGGCAACCAGCTCTAGGTGTCCCTGCCTGAGCAGGGGGGAGTATGACCTACATGACCTCCAGAGGTGCCTTCCAACCTCAACCCTTCTGTGATTCTGTGAATTCTGTCTGATAAACAAATGGATACACAATCACACTGTACAGGCCACAAGGATATATCCAGTGTAAAAAGCACACACTGCCTGTGAAGGGCAATGGTTCACTAAGGAGTTGCTGTGGGCAGCTAACTGCAGGCTCTCCACCTAAATAGGCCTGTGCTAACAGCGAGGTGTTGGGGGAAGAAGATAATGAAGACAGTGTTGGTTCTTTTGACAGCTGGCTAATTGAGTTTGATAGTTCAGATCCCTCTTGATTTTTGACATTGCGTCATGTTTACAACCCAGTCACTCTTTTTATCTCCTGGGTCCACTGAAGAGATGATGGCTTTGCCTTTCAGACATTACTCCAAAACTTGTCTTTCACCTCTGTGTCCCATGAGATTTGCTTGGGTGAGAGATTCACATTGTGTCAGTTCTGCTGTTGCCCCACACAGAGCTGAGAGCAGCAGGGATGGAGACCCCACAGCACACAGTGTGCCCCATGGCTCGTGGGCCCCAAGACTGCAGCAGAGGGGGCATCAGATGGTGCCCAACTCACTGATTTCCTCTCATCGGGAAGGTTTACTTCACTATTTTTAGTTATCTTTTACAGGTATGAAATTGCCTACAGCTTTGGTTAGATTTTCTTTCAGCATTTGAAATTCAAAGGACTAAGAAACTTCAGGTGGAAAAAGCCCCACTGGAAAAAATCCTAGCTTAACTGCTGAAAATAATTTTTGAATGTAACCATAGGAGAACAAAATAAAACAAAACAGCGGAGAAAAACCCTGAGGTACATGATGATGCACCGAGGAAATAATTACATAGGTGCTTAATTTTATATCCTGTGCATAATCTCCATGATTCGACAAAACACTCCCCGGCACATAAAGCTAAGCACCTCCTCCAGTCCAGCCCGGCCGGCAGCTGCATTAGCTTGAGCTCCATAACATTAACAACTCCTCCACCTAGCTGCCTTCTCCCATAATGTCAACCCCAGCAGCTGCAGACAAGCAGAGGCTCATTGAAGTGTTATTTTGGGGGAAGTGCCAGAACTTATTTATTTCAACAGACTTTTGAACATACTGTACTGCTATTCTTAGAGTGTATCAAGTGGGGTGTACTTTTAGTAGAGTGGATGCTTAATTCTTGTTTTGGGTAAAAAGATTGTTTATTATGCTCTAAAAATACACCAGCAGTATTATATATGATTAAGGGATGTTCTTTTTAGTGGTGCCCTTATTAGCGAGTCTGCTATGAAAAATGTGTTTATCAGATAGCTAACAGCACTTCAGTTTGTATTGGACCATTAGCTAGCAACCTCGTGGGTGACTCCACTGCTGTTCCTGGGTGATCAGCTGGGGATTATTGCCTAGGGACTGTAATAACTTCGCTCAGTTTGGGTGCAGTAAATCACTAATGTCCAAATTATGTTACCAACATGAAGTATGTGACAATAATACAAAGCTAAATGACTGTTTGGAAAAGCTGATGACGGTGATGTTGGCATCGATGCAATTCATGTGAGCTATACAGCAAATAATCTGAAGTCTGGAATGATATTTTTTTTTAAGTTATGGCCAAGCTTTGTTCTTATTTTAGCCGTTTGGATTATTCCTTGTTGTGCTTAGGACCTGATATTTGCTGAATGCATTTAAAGAATGCATTTGGAGAAATATATGCAACTCCAAAACTAGTTAATAGAAGTTAATAGAAGAAACAGTCTGAAAGTCTGCTGAGAAGGTGCCCGGCCCGAGAGCCACTGCCTCAGAGCAACTCCTCTTTCCAGCTGTGTGACACTGAACTACAGTTCTGTTTTCTGCCTTCCGTGTGGAAGATCCATGCAACCAACAACATGGCATCAACAAACTGACTAGGCAGACTCAGACTTACGGAAAAGATGCAATGAGCCATCTCAAAGGAGAAACAATGAAGTAGAATCGTCTTTCCTTGTCACCATCTCACCAACGCTATCGACTACCAAAAGCGAATGTGGATTGCATCCTGCACCCTCCAGGTATTTTCCAACAAGCTTGTCTGACTCATGTGGAGCAATCAAAGAGGCTATTACCATCTCTGTTTATCTGCTTTTCCCTTTTGCTGATGGTTACCACTTCATAACAGGCAGCAGAATCAACGTTTCAAACCGCATAGCCTATTAATGTAAAGAACCATCAGTTTGGGATTTATCTATTGATTTGTTGCGGGGTGGCTTTTTTTTTCCTGAAAGGGAAACCTTCAGGAGAGGGCAGATTAGACAAGAGGGGAAGGTAATGTCTCGGCATGAACAGACAGACATTTTCTGGAGACACTGTTCTGCAGCAGGTTCTTTAACTGCTCTTGGATCACGTCTAGACGGCATGGTAGGTTGGATTTCAGAGACTCCTGTTCTTCCATCAGTTACTGCCAGTGAGTTACAGATACAGAATTCCTCAACAGGAGGACTGGCAACTGCAGGAAATTTGGAGAAGTCTGGTGCATTCAAAACTTCAAGGAAGGGCAAATGACACTGCAAGACTCAAAAAGTTGGACAATTGAGGAAGAAAAAGAAAAAGATTTCAAGCCAGATTTTTATTATTTTTTTTCTGAACACCTTTGAACTGCAATAGTTAATCAATACTTTAGAGAAAGTAAGTCTGTGCTAAAGATTCATGAAATACATGGGGCACTTTTATAGTAGAAGCAGCAAAGGCCAAAGAGTGTACCTAACATCTTGAGGTTAAATAAGGAAGAAGGTCAGACAAATCCATCTGCCATTATTTGTCATGTAAAGAATCAACTAACGGACCTTTTGCATCTGTATAAAAAACAAAATCTTTTAGATATTCATATGAGTACAAAAATATTGATTCAAGTTAAACAAAGCTATTAAATTGTAGTGTTATGGTATTCTCCAGTATGGCTCAGACTGCATATGCTCTTGATAGATGAGATGTTTTCATCCCTTAGGGTAAACAAAAAGAAGAAAAAAAGATAGGGAAGGAATGCTCATTTATACATTTATTGATGTTAAGAGAGTGCTGGTATGCAAGAGGAGCAATACCTTCAGCTATGGAGTCCAGCTGTGTGGTAAAAATCAGGAGTCAACATGCAAATAACAAAGTACCAATCAATGCAACTATGTGACAGGCCTCAGAAAGGTTTAATTTCATAGGATTCCTTCAGTTCCTCAATAACATCCAAGTATGCCTAATTTATTACCTGTTTGTAATAAAGACATGAGATAAAGAAGTCAAACTGATGAATTAGCAGCTAACAAATGCTTTAGTTGAAATATTGTAAAATACACCAGAAAGGTGCGGTTTACCCATCCCCTCATAAATCAAGAACATTAATGGGTTTATTCCTATGTCACAAGGCAAGAAAAAATGAGACCTCACACGGAGTTCTTTAAGAATCAGTCTTTTAAACATTCAGTGTATAATTTTAAATGTTCTTTTTCCTGGTGCTACATGGGAAAAGTAAAAATTCTTTTCATTTATATACTTTCTATATCAAGAGAATTATAGCAAAGAGTTTCTCAAGTAGATGGCTGAACCTACAGCAGGCACAGGCTGAGGCTGAGAACCAGGAACACTTTCAGTGTTGGCTGAGAAGGAGGTATCAAAAGCTGAGTCTTGCCAAGCTGCATATTTAGAAAACAGTAAATCATAAAGCACTGATTTATCAATTAACTACCAATTAGCACTGATCTATCTTAAAAACACTAATTAGCCACTATTAAAGTAAATAATATGCAGAGAAAAAGGCAAAAAAAAATCAAGAAATGAGAAATACAAAACATAAACTAGTGCTTTTAGAAATAAAAGTATGAAAAAGCAGAAATGGATATTGGTTTTTTTGCCATTCCTCAGTCTTTTGAGACTACAAGGTTTTTGAAGGAGTGACCTATGCAGCTGCAATCATGTAGCACATCCTTGGGCGGTATCTGCAAGTAATCATAACCACAGTTACAGGCTGAAAGATGCAATTCACAGCTGTAGCTCATTAAGTGCCACCAGCTCCTTGTACATGCTGTAGCCTCACAACCTACGGCTTGTGTGTGTGTTTCATGCTGAGTTTGTCCCAAGCATTTGTGAAGCGCATGTGTGTGGTCAACTCATGTATGTTATACACCACTACGCCACGTGATGGAAGCAGGCAGCTAGCAGGGTGAGATCCTACAGCTCGGTGTGAGAAGAGGTTGGTAGAGAAGTAAGGAAACTTTCCTCATATTTTTGCTTATTCTGGTTATTTGCACAAATTTAAAAGACTCTGTTTCCCTAAATATTTCAGGTGTATCCTTATTTTTTTCTTGGCGTTACTGGTTAACTCTGCTCCCTCTCACCTGCCTCTCGCTCTGTCACACACACACTCCCAAAACCCTTCTGCCCAAAGAGTTCAAGCCTGTGTGTGCCTTTGATTTGGGCTTAACTTGGCTTTCAGTTAGCTATCTCCTATAGCTCTTTTACGATGAAGGGTGGCAGTCACACCCAGCACTTTCAATAATATTTATCACAACCTGTTACAGCAAGTTTGAGTGAAACCAGTAAGCCTGTTCAGGGTGGCGAAGAGGACCATTGCATAACGTGGTTCAGCTTAAGCCCAATGCCCTAAATTAGTTAGACAGGTCACCAACCCAAAAATCAGAAAACTTGGAACAAGAAAAGAATGCAGGCTATTTTTGCTAGGGAGCGCGCTGTTGGGTTTTCGTTAGAAATTGCAAGATATGCACATACTATATGCTGGTGTTAAAAGCTCCAAGCATTTTTTGTCTTAAGACTGTGAATAAATGTGGTTGGTCACAGCTCGCTGCTAGAATATTTGCAAGATGCTCATGGGAACTCTTGGAATAATTAAAGAATGGTGTCTCCGTGACAGGATAACACCCATCCTATTTCTTGCTGAGGAAACAATATGGTTATATATTATAAATTATGGCTAATTATCTCACATCCTGTTTCCTCATAGCCCTAAACACAGGAAGCCTTTTCTTCTTCATGATATTCAATCTTGCTGTTAATAACATCTTTCATTTCTACAGTGGGACGTATTCCAGAGGATTCCAGTCCTTCTCCACAGAGCACAGTCAAAGTGTGACCATGACCTGGCACGGCGAGAGGAAAATTCCGGCCAAGACCACTACAAAATTCCTCTGATCCTATATAAAAGAGCTGCTGCTATCCACAAAGAACTGAGAAAGTCTGATTTCCTAGGGTTTTGTTCAAGATCTTCAGCTTCAGAGCCAGAACATACTTTAATTGAACAGGAAACTCTCAGGAACTGACGCACGGTTCCTGGATATGGAAATACTGTGAATCTGAAATGCGTGCTGCCAAATTTTATCTGATCTGATCCCACCCATAGGATTCTTTTGAAGCTGAGTTTTGCCAAATATTAAGCCAATGGGTTTTTTTTTATTTAGTTAACTGAATGGTAAATATGGCTGGTTCGAACACCAATAGTAGAACCAACAGTAATTGATTAATTTCTTTTAATGGGTTAGCAGGCCAAAAAAAAACCCAACCAACCAAACTAACAAAAATCCAAAGCAGAGGTTTGATAACTTTGTTTCCAAAAAGTTAGTTCCAACAATGCCCTTAGCATTTATTAAAACAAATACGGGGGGGTGGGGGAAGAAAAAAAAGGAAAAAAAAAAAAGGAGAAGGAGAAGGAGAAGGAGAAGGAGAAGGAACAGGTAAAGGAACAGGTAAAGGAACAGACAACCATTATCTGCACTTGGACTGACTATACTCTCAAAAAAGATTATCTTCTTAGGTGTTAGACCAACCTTTTATATTCCCCTTGGCTAAAAAGCAGAAGTCTTGAATTACTCAGTGTGTTACCTCATCCCACTTAATTTTATTTATAGACTATCACGCTGTATTTCCAAACAATGAAGCTTGCAAGCAAAGACATACTGCATGTAAATAAAAAACATAATATCTCAATCAAACAAATTTTTAAAACAAGGGAAGAATGAAAAGCTTTAACACTGAAATAATGTTCTCAGTGCAGTCAAGTACTGGAGGCATCTTGACAGACAAAACACACAACCTACTTGCTTGGATAGATGGATATGGGAGAACTTCAAAATTAAAAATTCCCTAAGAAGCAATGAGAATGTAAGTACCAACGACAGAGACTTCAGAACACTACATTATGAGAAAAATGAACTAAGCCACCTAATTTATTCACAGGTTGTTTTTTTTCTTTTGCATAATATATGAACACAAGCCAAAGCTGAATTTAAATTAAAGCAATAATCAAAATTCATTTCTGGAAAGGGGGAGAAAGAGATCTCCAGAAAATTTCTGGAGAAAGTAATCAAGCAACCTATTTGTAAGTACTTCAAAGATAATAATAAGAAAAGAACTAACACCGATTTTTCAAGAACAACTCATGTCAAACCAATCTCATTTCCTTTTATAGTAAAGTGACAGGCCCCTTGGATAGGATATACCAAGCACTTGTCATATATTTTATTTTAGTAGGGCTCTCAATGCTGTTTACCCTAAGAACAAGATTGAGAAGGAATTTAAAAAGTTAAAACCAGATTAAAATCTGTTGCAAAGAGAAAAGGGACAATCTGTTCCTTGTGCCCATGGTGGATAGGACTAAATGTATGGGCTTCTGATGCAGCAGGAAGGATCTTGATTAGTGATCAGGAACAGCTTTACAAAAGTAGAAATTTTAAGCTAGAGAAATAGCCTGCTTGAGGAGGTTTTGGAAGAGAGAGTCCACCACCAGAGATCTTGAAGAACAGACTGAATGAATGAGAAACATAGGCATGACATGGGGGCAGAGTGGGTGGGTATGCTCTGAATAAACTCTCAGAGTCCACTTTAGACTTTTTTTATACTGTTTGAATATATCTACATTCTTGAAAAGCTCAGAATCCAAGAGCCAAATAGATGAATTGTTCATTGCTCAAACGAGCATCTGAAACCAGACAGCAAAAATATTGTATCATCAATGGCTCTTTTTGTTCCTTGGACGTAGGATATTTTGGTGGCTTTAAGTGATCACTCCCAACAGTGTCACAATAGGAAGAACAACCCACCATGCTAAAAATTTTTCAGCTTGTCTCTTCCAGAGACAGAATGTAGTACTGGCAGCTTCAAGACTCCAAAAATACCACTTCAGGCTCATTCAAGCCTCATTGAGAAAGTAATAATAATAAAAGTCACTTGCCTGTGGTAGGATCATAGGATCATTTCAATGGTGCAGGATACTTCAAACTTAGAATTCAAATTCACAGCACAAGAACACAAGTATCTCCAGCTCTCCCTCTGCACCCTATGCCAATCCTAATTTCTGCGCTCATGGATAACTACTATTTTGTCCTCCAGGAGTCCCACTCTTCACCACATCCTGCCTCATTTCTGATCTCTTCACCCACCACCTCCCCTTCTACACTCTGTCTACCACATTACGATCACAATCTCATGGTCTGTCCTGCCATCGTTTCCCTCCCTCCCCCTAATACCACTCTTATTTCTAGTATCACACTCCCTGTTGCTCCCCTCTCCAAACGACCATGCCCTCACTCACACGGTTCTGCCATGCATGTCTTCCAGTTTCCTTCTGGCACACCTGTCCTCAACTTGTGCTCACAGCTGCACCACAAGTACGGCTCTGCTTCTGCTTCCACACAACAGTGTCCTCCTGAGAGACACACAAGTCAGCAAGAGGCTCAGTTTCAGGGAAGTTTCCGGCTCCAGTGGCTGTAGGGAAACTCTGAAAATGTGGTCAGAGTACATCCCCCAAACAAAACACGGGGCACACACCAAGGGACTCTGAGGTACTGCTAAAAATCATGTGCCTCCTACAGTGTGGGGTTTACTCATGGCCTTTGAGTGGGACATTCTGGAGCTAGCTGGAAAATGAAGAAACAGTCCTACTTAGACCTAGCTAGAAAAGACAACAGGCAGTAGTAACTGTCCTTGTTAGTCCTGTCCTTCGTCTACAAAGGATTTATGGGTTGTGGTGCCCCCCTTGACTAAGGACAACCTCTGCACTTGAAGAACACTTGAAGAAGTTAAAGACTTTAGAACACGTAAGAACAGACTAAAGAAATTACGTTTTTACCATACCAAAACATGAAAAAATAAATCAAATGTCAAAAATGGCAAGCTTGGCTCACAAATCATAAGATTTTGAAAGTAAGATTCTCCTTTCAGCAAAACTAGCTGGTCCTCCCAAATTGTCTACTAATCCAGAAATTTTAACAAATATTTCTGTAACCATTCATATAAATTTTGTCCCGGTCTAATACCTCTTTCCCTGCCACTTTCACCTCAATTCCCAATGATAGTCCACCTATCCCTGCCGGCCAAACCGCCCTCCATTCTTGATTTTTGAGAAAAACACTAACAGGTACGTGAATGAGCAGAGCCTGATAAATTTATGAACATGCCTATATCACAGGGTTTGCAGAGGTTAGTAGAAGATTGGAGTTCATGACCCCCTAATTCTATATCCCTGTACAAAACCTGAACTCCTCGCTCCTCCTTTCACCAGGCACAGAGCAAACAGAAGGAGACACATCTCATGCTGCCCTCCTCCCTTGGCTGAACTAACCAACCTCTCATCCTTGACAGGCTGGTTCTGGGAGCAGACATCCAACTGGACAGCACTGTCCTTCAGCCCCAGTTGGACCAGAAACCTCTGTGGGCTGGAACTTCACGTACCCATAGGAAAACTCAAGACATATTTGCCAGAGCTGACAGTAGTGAAATCCCAGATTTTTCTCTCCATCGTAAACAGTGTACGCTAGGTGCCCATCTCAAAAAGTGGATGAGAAAGGGCCAAAACCATTCTTCTGCAACTGCATATCTTGAAGTTGTGTGAGTAGCTATAAAGGCCACTGCTGGAATGGATGTAAGATACACAGTCAGAAGATCAAACAAAAGTACAGACAGCACCTCAGAAGTGATGAGTGTTTCTCTTTGCATTCCTCTCTCTCATAGACACCTCTCTTCAGCTTGCCTGGCTCTTCTGCGCAACATGATCTGTGCAGCATGAGTAGATGACAGAAATGTCTTCAAGGCTTGTGATAGCGAATAGCAAGGCTTTCTCTGCATCTGTGGGTCCCACGTGACTTAGTAGTCAATTTAATTAAAAGACTCAGCAGTAACAAATAATAATGTACAGCAGTTCTGTATAATATGCCCTCCTTGCAAAAAAACCTTAACTCTGTGGTCGGTAAGTCAAACCCACAGCTGTTTTTCTGCTATTGTTCTCCCTTCTTAATTGCTTCAGTGTCTTGTTCTAGGGTCATTCAAGATTTCAGTCTATTCAAAACATGGCACTGAAAGTCATCTTTCTTACTTTATAACAGGGCTTTCTTTAATCCCAACCTTCAAAACAGCTTCTTCCTTTCTACAGATGATCCCATTGAAGATTTGGGGAGTTCATTAACCTTAATAACTTTAAAGTCAGATTTACCTTAAATATTTCATCTCTGTTCCTAAGTCTGTGCTTTCCTACCTATGGCTATAGTCATGCCCCTTATTACATTTCCCTGCAGCCTGCTAACGAATTCTTTTCCTTTCTTCCCATGACTCTTCTTACATGCTGTCCCCACAGGCTGCTCTTACTTAATTCAAGTTCTTCTGAGTTAATCCTAAATTAATAATCCATCAGTAATCATGGCAACTAATAAGGTATCATCATTCTTGACAGACTGACACATACCTTACTCCGCTCAGGCTGTAACAACATCATTCTGGACGTGAGGAGACACTCAACCAAGCCTGCGTATTTGGGGTAGCTGCTTCCCCTTCCCTGTTGTTTGTTGCTATGGCAGGTGCGATGCCCTGGGGGTTCAGCTGAGGGTTTGGTGTCCCCCAGCTCCCCATTGCCTTTGGGCCTGTGAGGGCAGACTCGTAGAGTCTGAGGAGTGGCTGAGGGAACTGGGGTTGTTTAAGAATGAAAGGAGGTTGTAGAGAGGTGAGGGTCAGTCTCTTCTCTCAAGTAACAAATGGAAGTATTTAAAAGACCTGTAGATGTGGTGCTGAGGGATATGGTTTAGTGGAGAACTTGGCAGTGCTAGGTAATGGTTGGACTCGATGATCTTAAAGATCTCTTCTAACCAAAACGACTCTATGATTTTATGGTGGTGCTATGATGGAGACGTATAAAAAGGACCAGTATGCAGCACAAGCTGCTTCATTGAACAACTTTCCTGTTTGCTATAATCAGGACGCATGACAATATGCCAAACTGCTTTGAAAAAAAATGGTTATACGAATATATAAGGATTCAATCTCGCTACTTCTGTGAGGCCCACAAGCATGAGCCAGCACGAAATCACGACTGACACCACTTGGCAGGACTCTTGCAGCTCTTGCAGCAGCAGTTCTACCTCTTCCCCCTCAGGGCAGGACCCCCACTGCTCCCAGGTCCCACACACTGCCCAGGCCGTGCTGGTGGCTCCCCACAGGGACGGAACGAAGCACCGCTCTGGGCGCACACAGCTGAAAGCCCCGCGCCCCTCTGCGAGCGCTGAGGCCGGCGGCGGCTCCCAGCCTGCCCGGGCCTCTGGCCCCACCGCCGCCATCGCCACAGGCAGGGACAGCAGGCCCAGGATGGGCCTAGGCCGGCTCCCCAGCCGCCGCGTCGCGCACAGGTTGGCGTTCCTGCGGCCACAGGGCTCCGTCCAAAGCGCCTTTGGGATAATTTTATTAAAATAATAATTAAAAAAAAGGGGGGGGAAGGGGGGGCTGGCACTCGGGCTACTTCGCGTCGCCGTCAGATGACGCCACCGCCCGCGCGCCTCCTCGACCGCGCCCGGCCCGCCGCGCCGCCGCCAGAGGGCGCCCCCCGCCCGCGGCCCGCGGCGCCGCCCCGCCCCGGCCCCGCGCGCCCGCCCTCCCTCCTCCCATTGGCTCCCCGCCGACATCCGCCGTCGGGTCACGTGCCGCCCCCCCCCCCCCCCCCCGCCTCAAGGCAGTCCGGAGGACCTATCCCACAATGCCCCCGCCGCCGCGGGACGGTTTGGGGGCGTCTCGTTGGCGGGTTGGGCCGCCACGACACAGCGTCCGGCCCCCGGACCGCCCCCACCCCCCCCGCGGGAGGCGGAAGGCGGCAGAACAGCGCCCCCCAGCGGCCCCCGCCGGCGCCGCGCACTCCCGGCCGCGCGCGCGCGGACATGTGGCCCGGCGGCCGCTGAGCGGGGCCCCGCCGAGCCCAGCCCGGGCGGACGCTCCTCGGCCGCGGCGGGGAACCGGAACCGGAGCCGGGGAACCGGAGCCTGCGCTTGATGCGGGTGACCGCGCGAGGGGACGGCGCGGCGCCAGGTAAACACCGGCGGTCGGGGCCGGGGGGGTGAGGGAGCGGGGAGGTATGGCGGGCGCCTCCCTCAGGAGTTTCCGTGAGGAAAGTGCTGGGGGCCGTTCCCCGAGGCGGGCCGGCGGCAGGAGGGGAGGCGCGGGGGGTGCTGCCGTCCTGCTCTGGCCGGGGCCTTCGGGCTCGGGTGTTCCCTCTGCTCCGCCGGGCGGAGGGCGGGGTTTGCTGCCGGCCCCGGCCTCGGGGTTTCCCCCCCGCTCCTATTCTCGCCGCCCCCGAGTCGTGGCGCCGGCCCGGCCCGGTGACAGGCCGCCGAGCCGGCGGGGGCAGGGAGGGAGGGAGGGCGGCTCTCGTCCGCCCGCCTCGCCTCCCGGGGCGAGAGGGGAAACAAAGCGGGGTGGCCGGGGCGATCCGCCGTTCCCAGGAGAGCGCCGGCCCTCTCCGCGCCGAAAGCTTTTGTGAAGGCGCAACGGGAGGAGCGGCGGCAGCAGCCCTGCCCGGTGATCCGTGAGCGGGGTCGGCGGGGGGGGACACGGGCACACCGCCGCGGCGCCGGCCCGAACAAAGATCCCGGGGGGGGGCTCGGCACCGCCGTCCCTCGCCTTCCCGGGAGCCCAGAGTGGTAAATACCGGCGGTGTGGTGGAAGAGCGTCTTGGAGTAGCTGGAGTTACGGCAAGAGTTTGCGGTTGTGGAGGAAGTTGAGAGGCTCGACGTGAAGCCGCTTTTGTGCTGCGGTGGAATCGCGACTGACTTTTAAACATCAGTAAAGTTGCACAGAGTAACGCTGGAGCCGGGAAGCGATACAGTTATCGACCCAGTGCTAAACTCTCCAGTTCTTCTGGTGTTTTAGAGTACATTGTGTCCTAATTATTTTTTTTTCCCTTCGGTGAGTATTAAAGAATATCATTAGCCTGAGCCCCAGATGCAACTCGTCTTTGACAATGTATCTCCACGTTTATAACCTCAAAACAGAAGAGTTTTGGTGGGGCTAAAATTGGTCCCTTTCCTCTCACGATGTTTTTATTTTAGACTACTAATTAATTTAAAATTTTTATGAAGAACGAGATAACAGAGAGAAAGGTCAGGTAGTAACTGTTTGTTTAGTATCAGTAACTAGGTACTGTTGGCAAAGAATCACTTATTTAAAATGTCAAGAGACGGTTAAGGCTGCTCATATCTAAGTAATAATTATATAATGGATTGGAATGGCCCTGATTATTGAACAGCTATTTTAAGATTGTAATTTTATAGCTTTTTAGGGCTTTTGTAACCTTAAAGGGAGATTTAGCTAACTTAGTGTCTGGTGTTATGTTTGTATATCACTAATTTATTGGGGGCCCTTAATTCTCTTTCAGTGAATCATAGTTTTTAGTGGAATGTAATCTAACTTAGGGTTTTACTGTGTGGGTATTCAGACTGTCTTACACACAGAAGAGGAGTGGGGAAAGTCTTTAGTCATTTTGTCATGGTTTCTTTCCATCTTATCAGGGTGATAAAAATTCTCTTTATTTGGTTGATTATACGTGATAATCTATGTCTCTTCTTTTTTTGACTGGAAGGCTATATTTAGAGATTCACAAGGTTCAAAAAAAAAGGATAGCATCCCCTTTATTGACATGGAAAAGACTTGGAAATGATCCCAGCATTTTTCAAATGTTTCCTTTAGAATTTCTAGGAATATAATGTTTGTTGTTCAGTTTGGCTTGCATGAGCCAAGACATAGTTGGAGGGGGGGAGCTATTTAAACTTTTATTCAACAGGTTTAATCTTTTGCGGCTTTCCTTTCAGTAGCGTACGTTTTCTGATATGTCAACTTCCGGAGTGATAAATGGCCCAAATAATAAATGCATCAATTTTCTTTCACGTTCCACTCGCCTTAAAGCCTGCTTGTGAATAAGCAGAATGGACAACAGTTTTGTGGCCTTAGGGAGAGAGAATCTCTCTCTTCCAAATGGTCTTGAAAGGGAATGTTTTTAGACCTTTAATACCAGTAAAACTGGGTTCACTAGTTTATTCAGATTATCTTTAAGATTGGGAATACTTCTCCAGAAGTTTGGTGAGTTTTTTGAACATGAATTTATCGTGCTCAAACACAATATGTAGAGGTTGTTGAGTTTGACTCAAAAAGGAGATTTATGTTTACCTTATTCTCCAGTTATTCAGCTATTGCTTTTGAAACATCCAGGTGATAAAGAGTTTCTTTGTGCTCTCAACTGACTGTAGTTTGACACAGTTGATGCATGACTTCTATCCTCTGGTTAGATGGTTCTGTAGATGGTTCTGCTTATGATACGTGATGGTTCTGCTCCAGTTACAAACATCTGGGTCTTTTTCCTATTACAGGGATTCTTTGCAGAATCTTTTCAGTTTTCCGCTGTCCTGAATATTAAAAAACCTGTGCGAAAACTTGATTTTTTTTTTTAAAGTTGACTTTATTTAGTAATTAATTTAGTGGTTATTTTATTTGAATTAATGATATATTTAAACATACATGATGTTAATGGGAGGGGAAACATGGCTGGAAAAAGTTTTATTGACTGCCTTGCCATACTGACACCGGAATCCTTGAAGCCTGGCTTTCTGTCAGTCCAGTGTTCAGTGTTGGGATTTTCTTTGCCAGCGGTCTAAGGTGAGCAAGAAAAAACATCCTTCCAGTTAATAGTAACAAAAACATGTGGTCCAGTTTCTGCTCATAGCTAAACTGATTATTCAGTGCTATCAACTCATTGTTATCAATTTATCTGAATGAATTCTGAAATGGTTGCAGCTAATCTGCTGAACCATTTAAGATTAGCATAGATTTTATAAATCTTAACATTGCTCAGGTTTCCTTGAGGTTTTTTGCAAGTTGGAGATATAGTGTTAAGCAGATTTATACCCTAACACTTCTTCTGTAGTCATCAATACCAGAGGCCTCTAATGTGCGTATTCTGTAGAGCGCTTCCAAAAAAAGGGCTAGTTCATGGCTTTTCAGCAGTGTGGGCACGTTTTGTTTCATCTCTGTGTGCTAGTCCACCTTGTCCTGAATGGCAGTGACCTTGATCTGAGAGGATACAAGTGCTGTGACATTGTGTCTTCTCTTCCCTGCTTGTTTCATCTCTTTAGCCAACAGTTGAGGATATGGGCATAGTTTGCAAGCAGAAAGGTGTGAACATCTCTTTTCTGGGTTTGAAAGGTGCTTGATTTTGGTACCCTAAACCACTTGAGTAGGATGATACTCTTGCATAGGAAGTTGGCTGCAGTTGTGAAATAACAAAGGGAGGACTGCAGCTGCTGGAAGACGGAAGGTGAATGCGTGTCTGCCTTTCTGTTCCCTAAAGCTGCAGCTCTGCTGTCCTGAGCAGTTGTCCATCACCTCTCTACATCTGGGTCTGGTGGAGCACCAAAGGCAGGGTGACTGCCTTGGAAGGGATCTCAAAGATTGAATATGCATATTTTGTAATTCAGTGGGACACACCAGATTCAACAAGTAGTTTTTCTCTGTCAGGAATTTGAAAAAAAAAAAAAAAAAAAAAAGCTAAGGAAGTTGCCTCTTGCTTTTAGAAACATTCTGCTTTCCTACAGCTTATTTTTAAGGCATGTCGGATTTTTTTTCTCCAACTAAAAGTCTTAAGGAAAGCTGATGAAATTTAACCAAATGTGGAAGTTGTCGCTTCTATGCTGGGGAAATTGTTAACTGACTTGACAAAGAATGATCAAAATACTGCCTTTACTTGCGTATGCGTAGGCAAGATTAAAATAAACTTTATATAAGATGCATTTAGTCAAGTAACTTATTTATATATATACACACATTTGGGTATGTTGTGCTAAAATAAATATTTTTGCCCATTCATTTTTCATTATCAAATAATGCTGTCTCACAAATTATCTCGATGAAACAGTAATGTTACGCTTTATCTCCATGAGAACATAAAATATGAATTTTAACTCAAAAAAACTCCATCACAGCAAACATGAAAAAGTAACATTTTAATTTGATAGTCCTCTGGCCAGTGGTATTTCTTCTTAACTTCCTGAGATTATTTCACGTGCATGTGTGTATATAAATGTTTAAAAAAAATTTCAAATAAATATGTAGACAGAATTGGGAAGAAGAAATATGTCTTCCAGAAGCTGTTTTCTAACACCTAATACTGTGGTAAATTGCATTATCTGATCACTTTTTCTAATAGACACTAATAATAATAATAATGTCTGTCTTAACGCAGATTTTATTTAAGGATTGGTGAACTCCCATTAAAATGCAATTTTTGTTCCTCTGTTATTAAGTCTGTAAGTACTGCTTAACTGTGATCTGCCTTCAAAGGTACGGTCTGTGAGTAAACCTGAGTGATGCGTTTAATGATGTTTGGAAATTTTCCAAGCTAGTTTAAAATTGCTTGGAAACATCAAGTGAGTTAACACTTGTTGTCTCTCTACTTACTACCTGGCTTTCATTAGACTGCCAGCAGTAATAAGGAATGTGAAAATCCATGGGATTGGTGTCTGATACAAGTCTTCATATATGTCCATACCTTTAGATAGCAACACAGGCCAAAACTGCAGCAGTGAAGACTTCTACCTTTCTTGGTGTGCCCCGGGGGAGATAGAGACCCTTACATGAAACGGCGCTGTACTGTTATTCAAAACTTGAGTTTTAAGGTAGAAGCTGAAGGCAGATGAGCAGTCTTTTGGACTGCTCACTTTCCAGACCAAATTACTGCCGCAATTGTGGACGCAGGAGGGACAATGAAATTCTTCTCTGCTTTCAGTACAGACACTGAGTAAGCACTTCTTGTACAGTTTTGCTTTTTTTAAACGTCCTTAGTTTTACATGTGATGCAAAAGGTAGTGACCCCTGTGGATAGATAGGTGTAACAAAAAGTAATTGGAAGTCCTTCTAAACAGTTGGAGAAAAGCAATCTTTTAGAACTACTGTGAGCTCATTGGAGTTTTGTTTTAGGGATGTTACCAAATAAAGGTACCTATAACAACGAAGGTAAAGTGTATTCTTCTCTCAAAACCTATGCAATTGTGAATTCTAAGATGTAGTTTCATCAGCCTGAGCAAGAAAGGTACCTTGTACAACTCTTGGATAAGTCAGTTGGTACTGGCAGTTATTTTGTGGTTACTATTCCGGCAAGAAACTTTGAATGAGAATGGGGTTCATCATTGTAAGGAGCTTCTAGTATTGGTTTGGGACGCTTAGGTTCTTTTTGAAGCTTTGCAATGAGATAGAATAATCAATTGTAACAAAAACTTGGTTGATAACAAAACAGTACTTTACTGTGAATTATAGGTGATTTCTTGATGCTATCTATATTGTGAAAGTAACCCAAAATGGTGATTAGCGTGTTTTTCTGTTAGTAGACTTTATTCACAAGTTGAAACGAAAGGTGATGGAGTTCAGGTTGTATTTTCAGCGCTAGATCTGGCTTTTCTCTCTTGTGTGCTTAATAGTTTCTGTTATCTTTTGTGTGTTGCTATTGGCATTAAGGAAATCTTCTCTTACATACCTGTCTTCATTCCTGGTCATGTTTTTCTAGCTTTATTTTAGCTATCTTGAAAGTTATCGCTGAGCAAGGGCTGTGAAAGCAAGATCAACAGTGATTGAAACTGTTTAGTCCCCATATATCTGTTGTTTCTGAAATGACATCTAGTGCATTGTTAGTCTACAAATATTATAGAAGATCTTGTGCAAAATACAATTACACTTAAAATTATTTCAACTGTCATAAATCCTTTACAAACTCTTTGTTTTTATACAGCTTTTTTTTTTTCTGAGATTTTAAGAGGTTAGTGTAGGTCCTTGACCTAAGCTTATAAAATACTGTTATTCAAAGTCAAAAGGAGCTTGAGGACCATGTTTTTAACATGATAGCTTTCATCTAGTGCTTTTTTAAAAACAGTATGCCTCAGAGAGACAAAATGTACTTTTAAACGGCAATGTTATTTCCTTTCTTTTGTTTGTTTTTGAATCCATGTCTGTATATTTCACATGTAAGCTGAAATTACTTTTTATGGAAACACATAATTTTTTTACTACCAAAAGAACATGTCATATTACTAAACTCTTGATTTGATGCTTAAAATGAAAGAACAGCATGCTTTTAATAGAGGACTCAAACTCAGTATATTTTTGTCAAGTGTGTGTATGTGGTTCTGTGCAATCTTCTGTAGTGCTTTTTTTTCCCCCCATTTACGTAAATCCATAAAATTATATGGGAGCATCTACATTACATAAATTTTGTTAGAGGGATGCCTTTCAGATTGCAGGGGTTCAACATTCAGAAGATGAGAAATAAGACTACCATGATGCAGGTGAAAGGAAAAAAAAAAAACTGGTAGTCTGTAATTGGACAATTGCGTGCTGTTTCTTCCTTTGCTGGATTCAGCCCTTTCCCCTTTGGCTCAATATACTTTTCTAATCACCTACCACTCTGTGTTTGTTGCCTCTTTAATTTTTTGCATCTTAAGTGTGCTTCTTGCCATTGCTACTGTCCCTGAGCCTTTCATTTGAGTTCAATCTTACTCTGTCAGTTTTGCCCATCATTTTTCCTTCCACTGTTAAAAGGTCTTAGCTTTTCCACTTCTGTCTTTTGGTTCAGCTCCTGCATCTCTGGTGTTTAAGGCCAGCTATTTGGGCATGTTTAGGATGGTAGTAAGAAAAATAAAGATGGCCTTCCTAGCTTCTTTAGCATCAGAGAAATGATTGCAACAAGTCCTGCTGTGTTGCCATAGCACTGGCTGAAGTATGCTCATTCATCTTGTGGGAATGTCACATATGCAGTATAGCAATGGGATAGGAACTTCAAATTATTAGTGTATGCTAAGCACAGATCCAGTTTATGGGAAAAAAATTAAATGCAATGACTAGCAAGGATTTCTTGAGTAAATGCAAGCTTTTTTTTTTTTTCCCAGATCTATGGCTAGATTTGGAAGGGTTGCGTGTGTGGAAAGCGTGTTCTTGATCTCAGCAATCCACTGCCAAATATATGCTTTTCAGTGGAAAGCATGAAAACATCAGTGCTTCCAAGTGGCTAGAAAAAAGTACTTTTTTTTTTTTTTAACTGTTCTTGGAAATGGCTGAGCCATTTTTGCTGACTTTGGTATGTAACGCTATCCCTTCCAGCTGCAAGAGTATGCATGTGACTAAGGACCCTCAGCAGCGGAAGGCAAGGTCATGAGTTTATGCTGATTTGATTTAGTTGCTTGAACCATGTGCACCATGACAATGGTACCTAATCCCTAATTAGTTCCTGTTATTTGTAAATCTCAATTTCATCCAGTTTAGTCACAGACTACTTAGAAGAAACACCTAAGTGTTGAACTGTACGTTTTGTGAGAGAATGTTATGTACACTGTTTTTTCTTTCGTATTTCTTTGTATTATATTAATTGCTATGATACTTCAGTGTTTTATCAGCAGTATATGAAACAACATGACTTAGCCCCTGGCATACATGCATGGTCTCCCAACAGGGGTGGTTGGTGTGTGGTGCTTCTGTTGGGAGTCTTATCGTACATGCACACATGAAACAGCAGCACAGCGCATATTGCCTTCTATTGAAAATACTGTTCTGAATAGCAAAATAGGGTGGTCTTTTAATTTCTGTGAATATACATTTCCTCATCCTGTATCAGTCCTTAGAAGGTTCTATTCATCCTGTCTTCTGTCTAAAGGAAGCAGTTTTTTCCTGGGGGAGTTAACCATGGCTCCAACAAGTGTTTCTTCCTATGGCTGTTGTGGATGCAGCCATGCGCTTCTGTAAAGATTTGGCCTAGGATCATCTTGTATAATTCAGACCATCTTTGGAAAGCAGTGTTATGAGCAGCAGCCTTACTGAGAAGCTACCCTGCAAAATTGCCGGTTTTAGTGCGTAGGGAAACTATGCAGCTTTGTCCTTGCTGCTTTTGCATTGTGAAGAGCTGACAGAGGCTTGAGTAACCTAGTTTGTCCTCTGGCAGAGCAGAAAGGAGTTTTCTCATAAATTTGAGAAATGTTGCTAAAGAGCCAGTAGGGGCACAAGCACAGCTTTAAATTACAGGTTAGATTGATCAGCTGTGAATACATACTTTGAATCTAATGAGTCTGAACGGTGACAACTAACTCCCCAAAGTGCTTGGATTGGTTGCTTGGTTTGTGGGTGTTTTTTTTTTCTTTTTCTTTTTTTCCATGCTGACTAGCGAGTTTAGCTTCATCTAGTTCTCAGTCTGCGAACTGAATTTGCCTGAGCACTGGGCCATCTTGGTTGTCAGTGGTCACCCTGCATGTACTGATAGTATAGAGCTGTTATTTTGCTATACTTTGGCATGTAATGTCATGTGGTCTGATGAGTTAATCTCAAGCTGCTGGCGGATACTGGAAATGCCAGAGGGAGAATTGATTTAGATTGACTTGTGTAGGGAATCTGCTGAAGTATAGCTTCTCATTGCTGCTTACTGGGTATGAGCCTTCAATACGAGTTCAGGAGAAATCCTAAACTTCTGCCACCTATCCTAGTGGAACAAAGTGTTTTACGGTTGACAGTGCAGAAAGGTGAGAAATTAATTTACCTAGAGAAGGCAAATTTACCCATCAGTGCCATGAGGTAACAGTAGTTCAGTACCAAACTCAAACCTGATATGTCTAAAAGCTGCTAACTGCTGTGCAAGCTTGTAATCAGCTTTCCTTCACCTCTTCATTAGCTTCCTCAAAAAATGGGGCTCAGCCTTTTGTGATAGCATGGTGAGAACTGATGTATACAGGGAAACTTTCTTCAGTGTGTTTTTGGCAAAGAGAACTAATACCTTTTTGATACTTTAACTGTTTTGGTCAAACATCATACCTTTTCTGGCTGGCGGAAGTATCAGTCTTTATGTGGGTTTTCCTGGTGGTTAAATGGATGATCATGATTCTGATGAGCAAATCAGCCCTTGCATGTGTGTTGTCTTTTGGGGGGAGGTGGGGTGATATGACAGTGTTTCACAAACCTTGGTGCCTTGTTGTCTTAAGTTATCTACTACTTAAGACTGATAAAACGGCTCACTCTTTTGGATGGTTTCTTGGGGATAGGGTTTGGAATGTCTCCGAAGACTGTGCTACTTTTATTATCAGTTGAATTTTAGCACAAGATTTTTGAGTTTGTCATTTTGTTACAGCTTGTTTTCTGGTGGTGGTAGGCCTTCTGTAACCTACATCCTTATTTTTCTTTATTACTAGGTAAAAACCAATGAGAACTGGTTATTTTGGGAAGGAAAGAAACATGAAGGCTGGTCGATCAAGGAGCCATCTGTATGGCTGGGATGTTTATCCCATACATGAGTTTACCAGCACAGAGAGAGGTGGGATGTTACTTAATAGATACCTGCTGGTGATACTAATTTTGTTACTATTTTCAGTGTCTCATATAGCTGAATCTGTTGGGTTTTGAGTTTCTTTTGGTTTTGATAGTAACTCTTATTTAAGAGCATTAAATTGACATGGTGCTGTTCTTAGAGGTATTAACAGCAAAATACAAGTTTTGTGATATAAATATGTTGCCCTTTTTTTCAAGTTGGTAGCCTGTCTGGTTTTGTTCTGTCTTATACTGAAGCTTTTTGGAGAGTGACTTACTCTAAGTAGAACTAGAACACAGTCATTCACCCTTACGCATATGAATAATATAAGATGATGAATAAAGTATTCTTTGGTTACTGTTAGTAATTGTGTAATAGTAAAGGAACTTGTGGATCAGCAAGATTTGTCAAGGCATTGGATACATAAGGCGGTACTGCTGACATTTTTTGGCTACCTTCTTATACTGTCTAGTAAATTGAAGTGCTTTAAATGCTAGACAGTAGAGTTCAGTCTCGTTTGTGTGTAACATTCTGTAAAAGACATGGTGTGCCCCCGTAGTTTTTGGAATATGTGAGGTCTTCTAAAATGACACCTTTCTTATAGCCCTGATATGTTTTGCCTATGTCTTACAGGTGCTTTTTTTGTTAAACTTAAGTGAGGAACACTGCCTACTCCCTTGACTTAACATGAAAAGGTCTGTATGGCAGGTTTTGATTCAGTTTATGATTATAAGCTTTATACAGGAAGGACATGCCTCGTGTGTTCTAAATCTTCCTTGAAACTCATGGTTCTGCAGATGGTCAAACAGGTTACTAGATAATCACTGCATCTGAGCCACTGTGGCAGTTCCTCAAGCTGTACTTGCGCATTTCCATTGAGTTCTGCGTGCCTTCCTTGCTTTGGAGACAGTTTTATGATGTTGTCCTGCATACTTCTGTGAATGCTGACTGGACGTGAGCATTGAGTGTCCACAGCTGCTATTCAGTTCGTTATTGTTGAGGTGCCCACAAAAATGACAGCATTGAATCTAGCAGGGATGTAGCTGTAGCCACAGTGCCTGCAATGTACGGGTGCTTGTCAGTGTCTTGCTGCTAGACTGTGGAAAAAGAAATCCTGAGGAGGACATTCACTGTGGTGCCTTGGGTTGGTTTTGGTTTTTTTCTTCTTTTGTGTAGAGAAGGGGAAAGTCAGCAGAAGGCAATGTGCTGTTTAGGATGGTATAATTCTAGCCATTTGGTGTTGAGGGTTTTCTCCTGTGACTTTACCTTGTGTTTTCATGGACTTGGCGGGTAATCTGGGTACGGCTATGTCCTTGAAGGAAGGCAGTTTGACAACAAAGTCTTGGCTGTTTTAGCACCTTGCTACTGCCAAAAGGGGCAATCCCATTTTATGTCTTCCCTCCCCCATTCTGTCACTTGCAATTTCTTTGGCACATGTGTGGCTCTTAGCTGAGTCTGCTCACCATCACTAGTGGTGAGAAACAGATCTGCTTCTTTTGGTGGCAGCAAGCTGTTAGATTAGATTAGCTTTCTTGGGTAATTGCATCCTTAGAGGGTCTGGAAAGAGCCTTTAAATCAGCAGTGTCTCCTCTCCTGAATAGCCCAGATTCTTTCCAAGACACTGGATCTACATGAATAGGTTTAAACCACCTATACAAAAAAGTTTCCCTTTCTTTTCTCGAAAGCAAAGCGCTAGTCTCTTTCTTTCTCTTCACCTTTGTTGGTTCTATGGCATTCCATCTGGGAATGCAGACAAGGTGCAATTTGAGCACACAAAGAGTAAAGATCCTCTTTAAAAGCCCTCTTTTGAGTGTGCCTGTTGGTTCTATTCTCACTAATGTTCTGGGCCATGAGATTTTACTACAAAAAGGAGCAAATCCAGGATAAGTGCTTCCAGATCCTCAGTTTAGCCCTCATTTATTGGAGGGCAAACAACATTACTGAATTGTCACTTGAAACAAGTCTACCTTCCAGGCTCTTCAGACAAATACCCAATAGTGTCTTTTGGTGGTGTGGTGGTTTTTTTTTCTTTTATTCACATGTGTTGCGTTACACTTAATGGTATAAGTAGGTAAAAAGCTTTTCAAGTGTTAGCTGCCATTGGAAATACTAGGTGTTTCCTCAGCCCATCTCCAAGAGGGCATAAGACTTCTGGCAAAAGTTTTTAAAATTTTCATCAGCAGCTAGGCATTTGCCCAGTAATGGTCCTGAGGTTATGGTGAGCCCATATGGGGAACTCCAGAGGACACACTGTATTCTGTCACTAATTACTTAAAAAAATCTCTAGTTTTGTAAATGTGGCTAATTATTAAGATCTGTTTTCCTTAAAAACATGCTTGCTGAGGGAGAGCTTAAACCTCCTTCCGAGGTTTCTTAAAAATATCAAAATGCGTAGGGCAAAATAGAGTCCTACTTATTGCTGCCCAAGATTTTGATGGGAATAAAGAGTCGTGGTGTTGTATTAAGCAAATAAACTCTGTACACTGAATGTATGGCTGACTGTTGTTTCGTATTTGAAACTAAATGTTTCTTGAGTAAAGTAGTAAAGAAATCAAAACATAACTAAAGTGCCACAAATCCTTATTGAAAGAAAAGAAAATATTTTTTAAAGAAATAGAAGAGTCAAAATAAGTCACTGCTATTAAGTATTGATGCAACATGTATCTAAGAAATTGAAAGGTTACAAATGTTTCCTACGTTAAATCTGCTAAGGGAACAAGAATAAGCCAGTCTTGGACAGCATTTTGGCCTTGCTTCTGGGAGATCTTGTTGCATGTGTTCTTAATTTTATCCCCCTTTCCAATTGAACAAGTCTACATCTGTGTAGATAGGTCTCTGGACCATTCCTGTGTTGGAGGAAAAGCGTATTTAGCTGTTGCATTTTTATTTACAGGGAATGCTTGTAAAGGCTTTGTCTTGTAGTTAGTCAAAAAGGAGGCACATGCTAATTTCATGTGTCACTTGTAATTAGGCTACTATAAATTTTCATCCAATGATTTTTCGATGCCTGTTTAATGTAATAGATTTTAGTTCAGTAAGAAAATCAGTTGCGTGACTTTGAACAGACCAAGTCTTTTCTTTCTGCACGCACAGTGAATTAGTGTTGAAATACATCTTTATTTTTAGGTTACGAATTGTATGAAATAGTTTGTGTTAATATAAATAACACTTATATTTTTTTATACAGGAAACTGTTTAGTGTGTAAATGGCACTTACATCGGTCTGCTTTATGGAGTTAAGTACATCCTGAAGCTACGTTACTCAGATGGACAGTGACAAATCTAATCTCATGTTCTACAGTTAACTCTCTTTAAGCACTTTTGTTGGCAGGTGTCTTTGGCATCTGCCTTCCATGAAGACAAGAACATGAGTTTCCTTTGAAGAATAGCCTAGAAACTTAGATGTTTAACCCCTTTAAAAATAAGGGGAGGATGGGGTGGTGGTGTGTACCTGTGGTAATATCCTTGTTCACTGCTTTCGGTTTAGTATACTAGAGTATTCTTGCCTTTATCTCAAATATGAAATAAAATAAGGTCTTTCTCTTACAAAGTAATTACATTGAAAATTTACAAGCACTAGAAAAGTACCATCTTGGCTGTAATGCTATCCTGTCTTTAGGCATTCTTAGAAAATATTTTATCTGTAGAGTTGGGGGGGTGTGCGGGGGGGTTGATTTTGGGTTTTGTCCGCACCAACATAGTATAGTGCTTGTTGCTGTCTTGTCAAGTGCCTTGCATGTATGGGTCTTGGGGTATTATCTAATATTTCACATCAACAACTGAATGATTGTAACTAAAACGTGTTGGTCATGAGTCATTGGAATCTGGTAGAAGTAATCTTTGGATATTAGCATTCTTCAAATACATATTAGCCTCATCGGACATGATTAGCCATGGATATGGACATAATATGATCTTCATGTGAACTCATACAATTTGGTAACTGGGAGAATGACAAAAAAAATTCTCACTTCTTTGACTGTCTTCCCCCCTCCCCAGCCAAGACTACAGATTTCTTGCATGGCACACAGCTGGAATGAAAAAGTCTGAGAAATACTTCAAAATCTCCTTGAAGTTTAAAAAAACCTGAAGGAATATATCGCACTTGGAGACAAATAGGAGTTCTGTTTTCTGTGCCATCTGCTTCTCCTAAACCACTGTGTTCTGTTTTCCTAACTCTGTTCTTAATTTTGTAAATTTAATGGCAGTCTTTAGTGGTAACTCCTCTTCTGCTATTACAATGCTTGTGATGCCCCTTTTAAAGTAGTGGAGAAAATAGTCTTTGCAAAGTTAATTTGTTAAATATTATGTAAATTTTGATGTCTTTTACTTATAAATATTTATATTTCAGTAGTGTTAAATTCTCCTGCTGTGTTGTGTGAAATGCATGGTGTCAAACTGGCAAAAAGGTGTGCTCTGCAAAGTGATCTGTGAAATGCATTAGCGGTACTCAGTATCTGTTTAAATAATAGGTTTGTGAGAAGAACGATGTAACACCGCATAAATGTTTTCAGTTGCTGCACACCTTGGATTTACTGATATTCTGACAAAGTTTTAGGATCTCTGTTCTTCTAATTATTGTAACTATGCAAGAATTTCTGGGATGTCTTTGTGTTTAGAAAGAGTACAATGGAGAAAAAGTGGCTTTTTTCCTGGGGAAAAACAAATCTAAAGAGCTTCTATGGTCGTATTTCTGCAATTTGTCATAGTGAACTCAAGACCTCTGTTACAATAAGCATGAACTCTACAACTACTGCTAAAGTTACAATTTGTTATCTGGATTTTGTCTATTTAAAACCTTTTCTGTGGGTGGATGCAGAGTGCAGAATTCATGATCTTGTCTTTAAATGGTCTTGGCTGTGACATGTCCTGGGACTTTTAAGGCTGAGAGAGGTATGAGCACAGCTTATGTTCTTATGTTTTATATATAAAAGCCTGTATACCACATACCACCACATGATTTAAACTTTTTGGGACCAAAGCCACTTAAAAGTCCTCTTTCAGAGTGAAAACAACAGACCTCGATCTCATATTTTAAGGTCAAATGTGGTTTTGGTGGTCTTACCTGCCCTAATTAGATGCAGATTTTGTTATTTAAGGCATTAAATTTTAAAGTAGCAGTTTGGCTTTTCGGTTTCATCTTATCTAGCCTGCAAAGGATGATAGGCGATGGTCTGGTCAGTGGCTGTTCTGCTAACAGAGCTTGCATACAACCTATGGCAGTCACTGCAACACAGTCTGTATTAATATTAGTGCTAGTAACTGCTCTACAGTTGATGGCATTTATCCTAGTGGTATCTTTTTAAGTCTTGTTTTGTATCAAAATAGGATAGCAATGTAGGGGGAAATAAATCCCCTTATAGCTAGGTTTTTGTTTCTTTCTCGCTTCCCTTTCCCCCCACCTTCGGTTAACTTGATTCACGTGTTCCTTTGGGGGGATTGAAAAGTAGTTTCTAATGGGAACATTGTAGCCATTGAGAATTCTAATTACAGACTGGTAATTAGTTTCACAGTTTTGACCATTTCTTTAATGAACTGTCTGTGTTTGAGACTCGCAGATCAGAGTCCTGCTTGCCTGGATTGCCTAAGAAAGCAAGAAGTGTGTTATGTGGTGGGTATCTATGGGAGCATTTATTTTCTCAGTAAAAAGAAATCATCATTAAAATGCTTCCTGCTGCCAAGATCAAGCAATAAAGACTTGATCAGAAGAAAAGTTTTGGGAGGCAAATTCTGCGCCTCTCGCTCCTGGATATCCAGGTAATAAAGGGAAACCAATGTAGTTCCTAAGAGAAACAGGAGGAAGTTTAGTTGAGGAGTGTGATTGTGGCGTTCTCAGCTCTGTCCTGCTACTTTTTCTAGCAAAGATGTTACAGAGTAAGGGGTTTGCTTCAAATTGGAATGCTTACGTAGCAGATCTTGGTAATTTCTGATTTCTTCAATCTCTTGTGAAGTCTTAATTTGTCCTTTTAAATAATAATTTAATAATTTTATTAATAATAATAATTTTCAATATTAATAATAATTTTTAAAGCTTTATATAGTTCTGAAGAAAACTGCTGGTCTCTCTAGGGCTGTTGGGTTGGAACTTTATGTGCTTATACTGTCTCTGCTGTAACTACAGGAGTTTGAAATGCAGGAGATTCAGTCCTTGGTGTAGATACTTTTTTTTTAATGTGTTTTGTTCTGCGTGCAGTAGGCCTCCAAAGAACATACGCTTGCTGTTTCTCATGCAAAATCAAATTTGTTCAGTCTATATGATGTGGATCACAGGGATATTCTCTATCCATGTTATTCTTACTTATAGTGCCCCTTTGGAGAACAGTTAAAAGTGCATCCTCTCCATTCACGATGCTCCACTGCTTCTGTGCTTGTGACCTGTCCCTTGTTTGATTTGATGATACAACTTTCCCTGCATTTTTTTTTTTCTGAGGGCAAATAATTCTGATTGTATGACAAAAGCAGGAAGCAAGCAAATGTTAGCTGTTTTCATCTTTCTCACTTGCCACTACTATGGTCATGCTAGTTGTGGAAAGCAACTGACTCTTACGGTGTTTGTGTGTTTAATATTTTTGCTTCAACCATTTGTGAAGGGCAATTTGCATGTGTTAGTTACTGCAGTGTTAGGTGGTGTGGTTTGCATAGAAACTTAGCAATACGTTTAATTTTTAAAAATAAAAGCACCATCAGTGTTCTTAAAACACTGCAAAAACTTTGCGTTTGTTGAACAAAAACAGTTTTCAAGTTGGCAGTATCAGTTGTGAGACAGCATTAATGATGCTCATAAATTGCAAACAGATTGTGAATGATCTGTATCTCACTCTTAATGTCATATCTTTCTACTCTACAAAGGTGTAATGAAATGGAGAGCACTGGAGTACGCTCATTAAATCCGTAGTAGTCATTTTTATTTTCAAGTTGCAGTCTAAATGAACTGTGTAAACTTTCTATGTTTTCCAGGCTACGTTTTGTAAGATGAAGCACAGAAAGCAATGTATTCAAGATACTGAGGGTCAGAAGCATGAAGGCATGGAAGGTAAAGTCTGTGTGTGTGAAAATATTCAAGTATGTTGTTCAGGTTCAAGCTGTGAAGGTCAGATTTTACATTTGCTGTCTCAATTAGTATGCTGCTTGTTTTGAAAGAAGTTGCGTAAACATAACCACTATCTTAGCATAATATTTTTCTTTGGTGTATGGGGTCCCCAAATCCTTTCCTGTCTCTTCTGTTTTTTACTTGTTGACTTCTAAAAAATGGAGATAGCAATTGTTATTCAGAGAAATAATTAATTTAGAGTAAAATTCCGTGAAGAAAAGTTCTTGCATTTTTATATTCTGAAAACAATTTCTACCTTTAACAAAATGGCGAGCATTTTTTATTTAATGTACGTGATAAGGTAAATATTTGAGGATGTTCAGATTAAAATAGCTGGAAGACTGGAAAACTAAAATAAAGGTAGGCCCTGTGTATATAAGATAATGAATTAGAATATGGTAGTCTAATTTATTTCATGGGGAGAGAGTGCAAACAACCGAGGAGAAAGAACTCAGGAGAACAATTTCTAAATGGCTACATGGCCAATAGGAAACACCGTGTAATGCTTTCCTTATTTAAATAGCACTAGAGCTAACTTCCCTTTGTTTTAATATTGGTACAGTAGTCTGAAATATGTTGCTTAGTATTTTTCACCTGAAGTACATTCTTTTAACTACTCTGGCCAGTGTCTTGATGGCATTAGACCTGAAAACTTGATTAATTTGCTTTTAACTACACAAAATTGTATCTTATTGCCTTATTATTCAAATCTAAAAGGGCTTTGTTCCAAAAACTGGCAAAAATTCTGAGTGTCAATGTTAATGATACCAGGTGAAGAAAATGAAGAAACCTGTTCCTGTTCTACTTTATTATATGACGGTGACACATGCCCCATCTGTCTGAACTGCCTTCTAGAACAAGAGATTGGTTTTCCCGAGAACTGTAGTCATACCTTCTGCATGACTTGTATTCTCAAATGGGCTGAGGTAAGACTGAGAACGAAGATGTGTTTTTATTTTTCAGTAAAATCTACTAACTAACTACTTTTTTTTAAATAAAGTAAGTTATGCATTCTGACTTTGCACAGAAGTGTTTCAATGACCGGTTTATAGATAGATCATAGGAAACTTTCTCCTTAATGCAATAAAGTACTTTGTGTTTTCTTTTGCTAGACATCCTGACTTACTAATGGTTACTAAAGATTAGGGATCAAAAAAAAATGGTGTTGGCTCTTTGGAAGATCAGACAGTATTGTGTACATGTTGTAATATTGCAGTGTCATTAGCTTAATCTTATTTTGTTATCCCTTATTGCTGTCCATAATAATGTCAGCTCTTAGGGCTGGGACCAATATGTTCTTATTGTAGTCTACAGTATGAGTCTGATAAAACCTTAGCTTTTGAACTCTAAAGAAAACTCAGCTAAAAGATTTAGTGCTATTCTGAATTAGAAACTTTCATTTTAATGATAATTTTTGCTATTATTTCATCTGTGTTAATAACTTTGTAGATAGTTCTGGAACCTTAAAGAAAAATGACTTGAACAAATTCTTGATGATCTTGTTCTATTTATCCCTTTTTCCTCACATGTGTCCTGTAATGATTGCCGTAAGTCTTTGGTGTCTTTACCTTTCCTGTAACTTTTTCAATTGTCAATATAAAACTACAAATTAGAATTGCTTTCTACTGTATTTGGGGGGGAGGGGTGTGCTCAAATGAGCTGCTGCTTTTTGTCCTGCTTTTGTGAGCTTGAATTTGTTGCTCTTTGTAGTAGAGACCCCTACTTGGTGTCTTTGCAGTAACTTTCTTTTGAAGTAAATGATGATTTTGGTTTCAGTGTATTCTTTAGAAGGCTGTTATCACTTATATGTATGTATATATATAATCTACTTATTTACGTATTATTTTCACTTACTGTATTTTTAACCTTAACTTTTGTGTTACTTATTACTGAAAGCAGACAGTAACATAAATAACTTCTTTCTGAAGATTTTGTATGAACTTCAGAATATTAAACAAAGATTATTAGGTGAAACTTTCTTTAGATTCACAAACCAGATAATAAACCAAGTCTCCTGTTGCCAGGATTTTTTTTCTGCAAATGATTAATTGCAGTGCTTTTATTTATAAAAGATCAGGAAATTCTCATCCACAATTTTATCCTGACTTCCTTAGCTGGTATAATGGCAGCTGAAAGGCAATAAATAGTGACATGCACAGGGAAGCAGTATAGTAGATGCAGGGCTTGCTCCTGGATTTGAGTTTGTTGACGTTATTTAACAGATGCTTTTCAGCCCAATAAGGAAGTTTTAAAGAGTAAGACGTTTTTCTTGTCATGTCAATTTTATTTTTTTTGGCCCCAAATAGAATAAAATCACCTTCTGCTCTTAAGAGTTCACAGGTGAAGTAGATGTAATGTCATAAAAATGGTGGGGGGTTGTTTTTAAAGCTACATAAGGCTTCTGCTTCTTTCCGTTAGTGACATCCAATGGGTAAAACCAGCCAGCCTTCCTTTTCTGAGGATACTTGATAGTTGGACCTGTTGAGTCCATTAAACTCCACTGCCTAATCTAGTAGTTTTAATTAAAAGTAAGGTGAGGGGGGGAAAGTGTTGAAAACTGGCTGATAGATGTTCAGATGCTTCAGCTGTGGGAAGCAGATGAGGTTTTATAGCTTGGAATGACAGAAACCCGTTATAAGCATGTGGCCATCTGAAGCATGCTGATGCCATGTGGTTTTTGTGTCCACTGTTAGTATTTAATCAGTGACTGGTTTTGTTCTTTTTGAGAAGTCTTGCATAAGGTTTAGCTTTCTCTGATAGTTTTTGGTTGATCATAACTAAGGAGAAATAAATAATTGGTAAGTAGTTATTTTAAGTCACTCTGAATAATGAAGATATAAAAATGATCTGCTCTTTAAAAATATGCTACCAGATTCTGTTTAAAGATTTAAGTATTTTTATTGGGTATAAATAAATTTGGTTTAAAAAACACTGTTTTCCTGTTTAAGTGCCGGAGAATAACAAAATTGAGAATAAGATTCAGTGAAATAAAAAAAAAATAAAAAAAATAAATTTAAAAAGGCCTGACGTTCAGATTACTTTAAGTGCTCTTTTTTGTATTAACAGTTAAGCTTTATACACTTAAAGGCTTTGTCAGCAGTTTGCGTTCAAGTTGGATATTTCCTCTTTCTGGATTTCAAAATGTAACAGGAGCAACTACTTCTTTAAACTGTTGTTTACAAATTGTACATAATCATTGTTCTTCTGAGCGTTTATAGCTTTTATATATAACTATGTAGATTCTAATTAAAACCAGAGTAG